>NC_056738.1:417032624-417080124 GCF_019279795.1 Protopterus annectens | reverse complement strand
TTCAGATTTCTTGTTGGACTTTAGGGTAGCTACTAGTACCTTATTAGCTGATTGAAGGTTGTTAGATTTTTATATGGGCAGATAAGGGTAGAGAGCATGGGTGTATCTGTGGGATGGTGTAAGATCTTGTGTATAGTAATAAGTTGCTGGAAAAGAATCTGGCTTTGCAATTCCAGACATCCTACCAATTTAAGATTTTGGCAGTGGTGGGTTCAAAAAGGGGCACCAGTGGTAAATCCAGCTATGTTATTATAGGATGTTTCCAACTAATGAAGATTATTTTTGGATAAGTTGGTATAGACTGGAGATGCATAGAGAAGGGTGGAGATTAAGTGAGTTCGGGCAATAGCAGTCCTAGCTAGAGGGGTGAGATAGGGTTTAAGTCTGTAGAGGAAACCAAGTTTTTTATTAACTGATTTAATGGTTAGGTTGATATGTGTGTCAAAGTTTAGAATATGATCAATTGTTACACCTAAAAGTTTGGTGGTTGTGTCCGGAGTTATTACAGTACCATTATTAGATGTAATACATATATAGATATATGATATATATGTAGGTATGAATACATATGCACAGACAATAGGTATTAATAGCCATACATATGTAGGATTAGTGTGGAAGTACTGGGTGCAAAGTATATCGCTCAGCCACAAGCCCTGTAACTGGTACCTGTGAAATGTGCAGTGTGGCAACCTGTCCCACAAATGAGAAAACTTACATCAAACATACACCCACTCACAGTTCACAGGACATGACACGACACACAGGTATGCATACACAGACAACCTTTATTTGTGTACTATACAATAATGTATGCCATTACTTACAGCACATGAAGTCTGACATATGTAATCAATGATTAATACAAGGCCCACACAAAACAGTAGATGCAAGCAATGTGGATGTATAACATACTATGCTGTCCAGGCCTAGGCCTTCAATCAGTACAACAGTAGACAAAGGATTTGCCTTCAAGATAAGTAACAATCAACAATTACTTATGTATTCTAGCAGCTTCCAATTACACCCCATAGTCAAGCCCTAGGGGGAATGTAATAGTTGTGGTAATGTCAATGTATCGGTCACATGTATGGACCCTGACCAGTATATTTTGTGGGAGTCCACGATATGACTGGGATGGTAGCAGGAATGCTAGCAGTAAATAATGATAGGCCATTACCCAACAACCCCTAACTGTATCACAGCAGGACAAAGCCTGCCATATATGTGGAGGCCAGAGGATAGCACGCAGGGCCATACTTGCAATATTTGCTGTTACGCATCCTGGATATTGCTGGTGTTACAGGATTTGTTGCAACATACCCTTATGCAGGAATACGACATTAGAAACACAAATGGATGTAGCTATGTACTGATAGCATGCAACAGACTGACTGCCAGTGATATATGTAGGGCAAGACCTGTTTAGTGCAGAGACCAAACCAACCGCACATTCCACTGGCCATCATGTGGATAGGCCCACAGTTGAGAACTATGCAGACAGACTGCATTCCATCCTAAACAACTATGTACACACAAACACTGCAAGACCAGCAATATATAATGCAAATATGAACACTACTCACTCTGTCTGTAGGTCTGGAACCCCATACGAATGTGTAACTGGCATCTGCAATTCTTGCTGTAAGAGGTATTGCAAACTGCCATCATTAACACTGCTGCCCACATACAGGAAGGTTGTCCTCCATACTGGAAAGCTTAAGGGAGAATGCCCACATGAGTCAGTATTTTATAGTACTGTGTTGCCATGACAGTGGTTACCTGAAGTACTACACAGCAGGCTGCATGCAGTTAGAAGCTGTTGCACATTGACTGGTGCAGAGCCCATCACCTGATCATGTGCATCACTTACAAAAGTCATGCTGCAATCCATTCAAACCAGCTCAATAACTCTAGTGGAGAGAGAGAGAGAGAGAGAGAGAGAGAGAGAGAGAGACACACACACACACACACACACACACACACACACACACACACACACACACACACACACACACACACAGTGAAAAAAAGTATAAAATGTATACTGTAAACAACAGGCAGTCACAGCTGTCAGGAAAAAAAAATGACAGGTACGTAAAACATATATGTATGTAATTGAAAGTAGTTTGTGGTATAAAATAATAGGAAATATGATGCGGAATGTTGATATGAGCCATCTGTAGTTGTCCCTGTAATGCAGTTCTGCTGAACAACTGCTCTGGACAATACTGTCTGTCCCTGTAGGCAGTGGGACATACCATCAACTGTTTCAGATCAGCAAGGAATTACAAAGAATTAAGCCATAATATGTGTGTTTGGTATGTTAGTGTGGGCAATAACTGGTGGTGGAAGTACTGCCGTCATGATAGACACATGGGTGTCAGAGCACACCACACGCAGGATAGTCAAGTTAATGTCTAATGCAGCATGCACAAATGCCATAGGTGTATAATAGGCTTACCAGCAATCTCTCACCACATGTACCACCCTAATGTTATTCTGTGTTCATATGTGACACCTGTCTGTGTTGCAGTAAGGCAGAACAGTGCAGCTGTGAATGAAAGACAGTTACAGAATGTGGACCAGATGTCTGTATGCACACCACATAGAGATAATTATCTGTGTGATATATAATTAGACAGGTATGTCTACAGATATACAGACAGTCATATACATGTAGGTATATAAACACCCACAAGATATATCTACACATATACGTAATATTATATATATATATATATATATATATATATATATATATATATATGTATATATATAAAAAATCTATAGTGACACTGACAATGGCATGCAGGTGAAATAGTCTGTAACAGGCCAGCAGAGTTAGGGTCCCCACAGGGAGCATGGCTATAAACACATAGCACAGAACATAGCACAAACACATAGCACAAAGCTTGGTACAATACAACATATGTCCCAATGGTAGGTAAGCAGCCAATATATCAATTGCATTCTATGAACGGTTTGTTGTAGCTGATATGGTGGGGGGAGACACAGTTGTGTATTAAGAACTATGTTAACCCTGCTGTATGGTTGCATTGACCTGTTTCCATCTTTATGTCTTCCAGGGAGGATGCCCCATATCCGTCTTCCGGCCTACAGTGCTGCAGAGACCAAGGTGATAGTATCACATTTGGTGCAGCACTATGACCAGCTGTTTGGATGGACAGCCCAAGACCAGCAGGAGAGGACTGCCCTGTGGAGCAAACTAGTCCACAGGGTCAATGATGTCAGACTGCATAACTGCAGCTATGAGCAGGTCCGGCATCATTGCAGTGACCTGCTTTGCCATGTATGTCAGTGTGCTGCTGCTGTAAGGGGAGACCACCTCACAAGCCATCCATCCACCCCTCACCCATGTGGAGGAGCTACTCAGGAGCCTTGTGGCACCTGCCCACCTGCAGCACCAACAACTGGCAGGGCACATTGTGGAGGTGGGTGCCACTGACACAGTGCCTGAGGAGCATGCAGATAAGGCCCCAGGACACATCAGTACACCACTCATGTGTATGCATCTGCATCTGTACAGGTACATCATGCAAATCTGAGATGTCATATGCATAGTCTGTTGCTGTGTAGTAGTAATAAGCAGACGTGCATAAGCTGTAGTATTGTGGACCCCTACTGTAGATGTAGCATAATGCTGCACTCACCCTTTATAAATGCCAGAGCTGTGGCCACTGACAACAACATTCCCACAATCTTATGTAGGTCCCTGCAGGATACCACCATAGCAGCAGCCTGTAGCCAGAGAATATGGTTCATGTTCATGCATGACAAGACACTGTGCATGTAATGGCTATGGGATATTCCATGCACACATCTAACCCACCTACCCATACTGCATGCTGTACATGTTCATGTTTTGTTGTTGTGAAATGCACTGCATCACAGTAGTGGCCATGCTTGGTTATTGGAAGGGTACAAGAGACACATGCAAGATACGTAACATCCTGTCATTGCGCAATGTGTCCACAAGGATGGGGACTATGGCAGGACACATGGCCTACAGTAGGGACATGTGTGAAACACTATCCTCATGGCTGTAACTGCACACAATCAGGTTATGTAACTGTGACAGACATAACTCTGACCCCACAGCAATAGTGACAGCAGTGTGTGCACTCCAAGGGATATGCACATGAGTAGACCTTGCAACCATGCAGAGTTCTGGAACATGTGTAGGGTACCCTCCACAGCTATGGTAAGGTCTGGTGGGTTTCAGTGTAATAGTCCTGTACTGGTCATACATGCACTGCTGATGTTGTGATCTGTAAAGCGGACATCAGGCATTCACAAAATATATCCATTCACATATCATCCCAGGTATGAGGTGCTGTAACACACAGGGGCTGTGAGCACTGGAGCTGACATAACAGACACAGTACTACATAAGCAGCAATGGTTTGTACACCTGTGTGGTATGGTGCACATTTTAAGGCAGGGTGCAGATCAGGTCGACAGTAACACTTTGTACATGGGTGCAGTGTTGACAAGGGGAAGGGCCATCACCTACCAACACAACCCATGCATCACACACATGTATACTGCCACTGTGATGAGGTCACTTTGGTTGCACTGCATGCTGTTGAGCACCAGAGGTAATGCATGCTGACAGAAGGGTAATGTGAGGACTGTGCCTACAAAAGGTGTGCAGCCCCACACGTAGGTGAGTGTGTGGGAGGGGTGTTGAATGTATGTGTAATCTGGTGGAGTGTGGTTGATACATGTCTGATGTATGTGCACGTGTGCCTTTTTGTGCGGGTGTCCATGTATGCACAGGCAATAGTGGGATTGATCACATGGCAGTACTTTTCCTTGGGATTGCGCTGTAGATGTAGTGACACTTGAGACACCAGGACAGCCTGTCCAATATGTGAACACAGGCCAGCTGATAGCATAACAAGGTCTGTAGCACAAAACATGCATTGGGTGGGAAAGTACATACCAGCTATACACATCATAATGCCAGCAGCAGATGGATAACCAGCTACCCACGTATGCAGCACTACTAATGCAATGGAGAATTACCAGACCACCTCAGTGAGTGTATCCAGGTATTACTGTTGTCCTCATGATGGGTTGATTGTGTAGCAAATGGGGCATGGACTGATCAAGACTGTAGTATGGGGCTTTGGTGTGTGACATATGTAGTGAATGTAGCAGCTGCAACCATTTAGGGGCCATGTACACCATGACTGGACATACACAGGGTATTACTGGATGACAGCAGTGAGGCCATGTACTACCTACTCCACAAAGTCAGGGAGGTGATGGAGTAGCAGGTCATGTGTTGTGATCACACGTGTAAGCATGAAGAGGTCTGATATGTTAATGGGTTTTATGAATGAGTGGATGTTAGCAAGTGCCATGCAGGATGGGGAACATCTGTAACTGAATGTGGGACTGTCTGAATACCCAGGGTAAGGGGGGTAGCAAGGTGGACTGTCAGTGTTTGTGGGTGTACATGTGTGTGTGTGTGTCTGTGCCTGTGTGTGTCTGTGCGTGTCTATGTGTGTGTGTGTGTGTGTGTGTGTGTGTGTGTGTATGTGTGTGTGTGTATGTGTTTGTGTGTGTGTGTGTGTGTGTGTGTGAGTGTGCATACTGTTATGCAATGCTGTACAGGTCTTAACATGTGTGTTTGTTTCCCCCACAGGTGGAGAGGTGGGTCAGGTTCCCTCTTGCATGCAAACTGAGGTAGGTATCCGTACAGACACCGATGATGATGATGATGGTACTGGTGAGGCACAGGTGGGGTTGTCAGAGGTGGACACTGTGACTACATGTGTCATCACCCTCCTAGCCACCCCAAGCCCACACACAGTTGCAGTGCCCCTACAAACCCCATCACACGTGGCCATAACAAAGGAACAGTTGATGGTTAGTGCCAGTGACCAGGAAGGTGTGGTGTCCATATCAACTGTGTCAGGTCACAGTTGGCATAGCCGGATGTCCAGCAGGCCACCACATCAGCAGATGTACCATGGTGCTCGTGGGAGGGCCGCTAGTCATCATGTCCCTGGCTGGTACCACCAGGAGCATGTTTCAGGCTGCAATGGAGGCACAGGCACATATGGACATGCACACCAGACAGGGCCTGAGGCTGCAGATGGCTGCTTTTTCATCTGTAAGTGGAAACCTCCATGACATTGCTGCTGCCCTCCGTGAACACACCGAGGTCATGGATAGATGGTGGGGTGAGATGGTGAACCTCCTCGACCGTGGAATGTCCGTGCTTGAACGTATGGTGGGAGTGGTGTGACATCCGTGTGGATGTAGGCCAGAAACACCAGCAGCTGATGGTCAACGTGGACATGCCACATCACCAAGCTGCTCTCGTAGTGGCAGTACCAGCCCCAGAAAACCACTGGGGGTGCTGTCCACACCACACCACACCACAGCAGGCCTCGTGCACATGGTCCTGACCAGTCCCAGGTGGGACATGGTTCCAGCGGACACCTGTCATCATCAGGGGAGAGTAGCACCTCAAAGTCTGTACCTGCATGTGCCCGTGGAACTCCTGGCAGGCACAGTTAGTGTGTCCATGGCCGGAGGCACTTAACTGCACACCCTGCCAGGTATGGTCTGCAGCTGTCCAACAACACCTGTATAGAGCGGCAACATGGCAGAACTGTGTGCATGCATACCCACACATTATGCAACCACACCTAGGGTGACCCCATACCTACAAACACTACATCACCATGCCCCAATCATTGAACAAAACCCCTCACCCACACTCATGGTGACACAAGTATGGACCACCCTTGGCCTCTGGCAAACCAGCAACACACCCTGTGCATATGATGATACCTGTGCCACTTCCCTGTCATCCATAACATCGATGCAGGGACAGGCTAACATGGTTCTGATGCACACAGTGACTGTTATAGAGTGCTGTAATGTACTGCAATGTGAGATGTTGTCAGGGGTAATGTGTAATGCATACATGTCAGGTAGTGTAGCCATGCAGTTATGATGCATTTCAGCTGTCAGTAACAGTGATTGTTATCTCCATAATATTATCCATTTCTGTTGCAGGTGTACATGTGTCAGAAGGAGGATGGTCTTCAGTCATATTTCACAACAGTATGGCACTGTGGTAACACCATGGTGACCACCCACGCGTGGTAACCTCAGTCCTGCTGTTACCACTAGGGGGCTTGTGGGTTTCCAATATCCCAACACCCCTCCCCATCAAGGTGCTCACCCCCACATGTGTCATATACTGCCCCTGTATGCGTCTTGTGTGTCATGTATGGTAACCCTCCCATCTTCCCTCCCCAAATGTAGCCACAGCCCCTCCCCAACATCCCACTCCCACCTGAAAAGATAATGGAAGGGCAATATGTTCCCACGAAACAATCTCACCCCATACATGGCTGTCCATTACACACACATGTCCACTGGACACATTTAATCCAGTCTAATTGGCATCACAATGCATTTATGCTGTCCTCACCCTTCTCCCAGGGATTTCAGAGTTCACATCTACCTCCAACTGCAGTGTTTATGCACAGCTGTTACTGTAGCAGAAATGGGCAGCTATGGACCTTTCCTACACCCTTCCTGCACATGTCTAGCTATGTCCCCTACTGTCTTATCCTCTTTGTGCCCCTTTTTCAACACTTTCCTAGCAACCCTTGTTTCCATTCCTTTTAAAGAGGTTAGTGTGGGGGTAAGCGGGAGTGTTCTGGACAGCAACAGAATAAACTGCCTCCACAAGGCTCATACCCAGGACACTGCACACCATACACAAAATGATTTCCCACTAAACCATGGCAGATATACATAACCCTGATGTTTCCACAAACATATCATCCAGCCCAGTCATTCAACAGTACAGGGAATGTATTACAACATATAGATGTATGTGTGTGAGTAAATATATTAATGTCTAAACAGGTACAACATATTGATATATGTAGATATATGTGTGTGTGTGTGTGTGTGTGTGTGTGTGTGTGTGTGTGTGTGTGTGTGTGTGTGTGTGTGTATATATATATATATATATATATATATATATGGTTCTACCTGACATAGCCGAAACCACACAACACCGACAACCACATCAAAACCACACATAAAAACAAAACACATCCCCATTCCACAAACCACACACTATATATATATATATATATATATATATATATATATATATAGGGATATATACATATATAAATATATATGAACATATACACATGCAAATGCCTACAAATATGGATATATATGTCTACATCTACATGTGTAAATATATACAGCAGGTCATGTATATGTCAGCAGATATATACATGTACATATATATGTGTATACAGACAGACATCTGGTGATAACAATGGGGATATAAAATCATATATGTTTTCATGCAACGTTAATGGCATTGAGAGGCCCCACACAATATATGTCTGGTACAAATAGGTATACTCCCCCCAGCCAAGCACGTCCCCTCTGTAATACAGTAACAAGTGTTGCAGATCCCATAACTAGGACCGCACACAACATGGCCATCCCTAGGATACATATACACAGACAGATATATGCAGATACAGGTATACAGGTATATATATATATATATATAACGTTATTAAACTTTTACCTTTTTGGAATATACGTTGATTTGTTCTTTGAAGCCACGCATCTACTTTGGTTTATATATTTCTTGGCTGTTATATAACTTTTGGCAGTTCCTTCCTTACTGGGATTGTGTGTTTCATATATATATATATATATATATATATATATATATATATATATATATATATATATATATATATATATATATATATATATAGATATATATGTAAGTACACAGACACACACACAGATATGTACAGTACAGCACATATGTAGTACGTGCACACAACTTGAGCAGCCAGTATTCCTACAGTCACCACATTAACAACTGGAGACTGTATGAGCCATCCATATGAATGACATTCATAGCCTGCAACACATACCCACAGAGATATCAAAGGGTATAACACCACACACAGGTGCCCAAAATGATTGTGACAGCTATATTTGTGTACTATGACAGTTGTCTATGCCATATCATATAGCCATTTAGACACTGACATCCATATGAACAGTGTAATCCAACTGTGAAACAGTTATACTGAGACAGTAGTCTGGTAAGGTTGACACATGTTGCTGTCCAGGCCGAGGCCTTCTGGTAGTACAATAGTAATGACAGACTAGCCCACAGCATACCAGACAATAAACAGTACGTAATGCAGATGTATAGGTCAACAGCCTTTATCTACACTCTGTACACAATCCCTAGGGGGGTACAGACCCCAGTTGACACAATGGGATGTATCTGTTACATAACAGGGCATAACTGACGCCATCACAATCACACAGACAAACAGAACATTCCATATGGCAGGCAACTGTAGGCCTGCATTTACCCATGGTGGACTGTACGGTAATGTACATCCAGATACCTTAAGGCAGCTTACCCCAGATACCCACACATGTTGTTACAGCCTAGGTTAGTCATGGTGCACCCCCCTATATTCACTACTACTGGGCCATATACCACGGTTACATACAATGCCCTCTGCAGTGCATTAGGGCACACATGTATTGTGTAAGTGGAGCCCACACATATATGGCCCCAACCCCCCAGTATGTGTGGGGGACATGACAGCAGTGGAGGGATGGCAAGAATGACAGCATGACATACACACAGCCCACTACATAACAAACCCTGACAGCATGTCACCTGTGCTAACCCAGGGATATAGGTGGAGGACAGAGTCTGGAACACAGGCACATATGTATACAACTGTTGTCATACAGCAAGCAAGTTATGTAAATGTGTACATATCTATATGGATATATGTATAATGATATGGACATATATGTTTGCCTTATGTCCTGCACATAGGGTGGAGCCCTATGTCAACCCCAATAGTCCCAACCTCTCAGTGCAAGGGGATGTCATGTATGTATTGCAGGTATATTTATAGACTATTGCTACTGTAATAGGGAGTGTCTTCACAGACATGGTGTGTGTGGGAGGCCACAGCTGCTGTGGACATGTGTGCCATTGGTTACTGACAGACATCCTAAGTTCATCATTGTACAGTACCACTGCTAGCACAGTAACACCCCTGTGGACTACAGATGCGATACACCCAATTTATGTGGACAGTCTGACACACTCTGGTCAGTCCAGGGGTATACTCAGAACCCCTTCATGCAAGACATGTGGACCAGGCCTGTCAATGTGGATGTTAACAGCCATGTAGATGGATATCACATGTAAATACTGGTATACATTTGCCCCCATAGATTATACATTCATGCATCCCTGTCTGTCCTGACACATAATAACCACTGGTACAGAGGTGCTATGGCCACATACTACCCACTAGTTAGTGACATACATCTGAACAGCATCCCACTGCTCATTCTGACATACATGACTGTCATGGTGGCCCATCAGAAGTACATCTGGCAAGTATCTGGACATGTCATCTCACTGGATAAGTACAGTCATGTTCTAGGCATGTAACAAAGCACAGTGCTAGCTACAGGCAGACTGACTCAACACTGGGCTACATCTCCTATGTGGTGATGCACATGTACCTGCATAGACAGCAGGCTCTACAGGCATGTCACATGAGAGTAACAGACACCTGTGTGAAAGTGCATAACCACAACCAATGTGAACACAGCCACAGCCACATATAGTAAGATAGCATACTATTACAGTATATGGACTATCTGACCTACACCATCCTCATATGAGCCACTCACACAACACCCCTACATATACTGGGCTGCTAGACAGTGTGGTCCAATGTCTGTCTGTGGTATGGGACATGTGTGTGTTCACCCCTAAAAAACATGTAAGCTGCTAGGGTGACATACAGTGGACCAGCATGTATCATCAGATAGGACAGGACCTGGAACAACGACATCTACAACAGTCTCTACACAGGCCAAGGTATGACATATTCACTATACACACACTGTCAACAATTACCAGACTTACACATACCTCAGTACTGTACACACAACCACATAATGGCCAGGCTATGTCCTCAATTATAAACCCTACTATACATAACATGTGTAGTAGTCTGATATCTCACTGGCTTGTTATCAGATATGCTGTCAATGACTATGGAGTACAGAACATATGCACCCCCTTCTGCATGACATATGTACAAAGATTGACAGAGTTGTGGCTGGAGGCACAAACACAGGGCCAATATTGACATGTCACTGTTTTACCCTCATACATATACTGTTGTAACAGGGTTTGTTGCACCATATCTCCTATGAGGGATGTGACATCGGTAACTCTCCCGGCTGTCACCATCTACTGCCTGCTATCCTCACACTACCTTCTGCATTCCACAAATAGGTGTACTGTAGCTGACACATGAAACCAAAGGCACAATACTGCCCAGCCTGCGGATGAACCTGCAGATGGGGACCCCTCATATACATGGGACCAACATGGCAGGTATTGCAACATGTACAACAGGCATATCCAGACAAACACTGTTAAACCAACAGTACTCCACATGCAGTATAGCAGCACTTACAGTCTGTAGTCAGGTCAGGCACACCCTCCTCCTGTTTGTTGCCCTATTTCCACAGTGTATGTTGTTAGAGGTAAATCCCCAATCCATCTGAGATGCTGTTTGCCAAACAACAGATTGAGTTCCTGCTCACAGTAAATGTAAAGGGCCAAAACCACCACGTTGATCCTAGGTATTGGAGTGTGTTTCCATGCAATTGGCTATGGGCCTGTTACCACAGCCATTTCACATGCAATCAACTATGGGAGGGCTGCAATTTGTGCAGAGGCCATCAGCTGATCACGAGCATCACTTACATTACACATGCTGCTGCCTAGGCATAGCAGGTGTGGGTCTCCAGATCCACCAGAGAGGGAGTCGGGGAGGTAGACAGAGACAAATACATGTCAGGGAGAGGTGGTGGAATAAAACAGAAGCATGTTTGTGTCACACACCTACCAGCACAGGGTATCAAACCCCCAACAACTATGTAATGCTATCACACTTCGATGCAGTTATTGGTTGCACTACATGGGCTACCTGCTGTGGAGTACTCAGAGCATATTTGTGATGATGAGTGACATCTGCAACAGGGATATGGTAGATATATGGTAGGTGACATACATGTGCCTGTCTGCATGAGCAGCTGCCAGCGTCAACACAGGCACACTCACACAGGGACAGAAACACATTGACATACTTGGCACGGCCAGGAGTGCAACTAATCATTAATGTGATTGCCACAACACATCGATGTGCAGGTATCACATGCACCACACAGGTCATACGGAGGTTGTATGGGCATAGAGTATGATGAGGTGTCAGACATCAATCAGCATGCTTCAGTATGCCCTGGGGAGGTTGTAGTGAGTGTGGATGTGGTCAGATGCACCATACAACACACACATGGACACACAGGGTGCCAGTCCTGACATGCATGGGTGCATGTCTGCATGGGTGTGTGGTGGTCAACTGTGCCAGCAGGCTATACAAGGGTAGGCGATGGGTGTACCTTGGCATCAGGCCACATGATGATGGTCTGCATTGAGCCTCAGGCCTGTGGTTACTGCATCTGACCACACAGGTGGGTATAGCATCCCCCATCCAGTCACCTGCATGACTACTGTGTGTGGCCAATGTTGTGCATCATTTGCCATGTATATGTTCCTTACTCCATGACATGGATGGTGTCTGGGATGTGCACACCTTCCACATGGATGTACAGTAACATGTGGAACTGTACCTGGGGTGTCTGGCTCATGTTGTGAACACAGATTATCATTGGATGTGCCAGTCTTGCCCATCTGTGGCAGGAGCTTGTAATGGGCAGCAGGTTTACCCTGCAAATACATTGATAGCATGCTAACAGCATTCCCTGTTGTCAGTGTCATCTGTCCATACAGGGCATGTTATCAGGCATGGTATGTCCATTGGGAGTTGCATGTGAAGGCACCATGGGTGCTGCAGGTGTCCATTTGGGAACATGGTGGAGGTGCACTGTCTGCATGTACGTGCATATTGGACAGATGGCCAGGGTGACATGCCCTCTGTAGCCCACTGCTATTACTATCAGTGGCAAATATTAAGTATACTACCCACATATTGGCTGTTGCCTAGGCTTGTGTGTATGCTCTGGGTAATAGTGGGGTTGCTAACTGTAATTGGCTGGCCTTGATGTCACATGTCTGGGTATGGCTTTGCACACCTGCCTCTCAGCTAATTTACATCTGGTATCCCTGTATGGTTGACATGGTATATATTAGGGCCATCATAAAATAACTGAGCAAAACCCCCTCCACATTGGCCACACACTCACAGCCACCTCTTCACAGGATACGTGTTACACACACACCTGTCATGTCTGGGAGTAGATCCCCTACCTAACTAGTTTATAACACTACACAGTTATAATACATGCCATGGACATTACTGGTGTACCTCTTCCCCAAAGGTGTATTTCACAATGTATGAGATCAACATGGTTACCAAAGTAGGGCATTTCGACTGTACAGTGAGTGACTAGCCTAAAACGCATTGCTCCCTACACAGACAGTGAGACAAACACAAAGCATTCACAGCTGACATGTGTCGGTATAGAACCCCTGACCAAGGTCTATATCACACTACAGTATGGGGCTTTTATAGGACGCACCACAGGGATTACAGAAGAACTGTTTCCCCAATGTTGTATTTCACAATGGATGACATCAGCAGGAGTGCCACAGTAGGGCATTTGAAATATACTGCGAGTGAGTAGCCTATAATGCATTGCTCCATACACACACATTGAAACACACACAAAACATCCAGGACTGCCATGGGGGGGATGGAACCCTATTACTGTTCACACTACAGCAGTATGCAGTTACAGGACGGGCTATGGAGATTACTGTGCTACACTCTTCCCAGAGGTGTATGTCTAGATGAGTGACATCTGCAGCCTTGCCAAGGTTGGGTATATGAATTGTACGGAGTGTGTGTAGCCTAAAAAGCATTGCTCTCTACATAGTCAGACATACACACACAGATGCACGCACACACAGTTGTCAGGTCAGGTGTTAGAACACCTACTTAACTACTTCATCACACTACAGCAGTACGCAGTTACAGGACGCGTTACGGAGATTACTGGGTGTGACATTCCCAGGGGTGTATTTCTAGGGGAGTGACATCAGCAGGCTTGCTAAAGGTGAGTATATGAATTGTACAGAGTGTGCATAGCCTAAAAAGGCATTGCTCTCTACTCAGTCAGACACACACAGCTCCACACACAAACACATAGTTGCCAGGTCTGGGGTTAGAACAGCTACCTAACTCCGTTATCACACTACAGCAGTATGCAGTTACAGGACACACCACAGAGATTACTGGGTTATAACTTTCCCAGAGGTGTATTTCTAGGTGAGTGACATCAGCAGCCCTGCCATAGTTGAGTATATGAACTGTACGGCGTGTGAGTAGCCTAAAAGGCATTGCTCTCTACTCATTCATACACACACACACACAATTGCCAGGACTGGGGTTGGAACACCTATCTAACTGACTTATCACACTACAGCAGTACACAATTACAGGACGCGCTACAGAGATTACTGAGCTCTGACTTTCCCAGAGGTGTATTTCTAGGTGAGTGACATCAGCAGCCCTGCCAAAGTTGAGTATATGAACTGTATGAAGTGTGAGTAGCCTAAAAAGCATTGCTCTCTACTCAGACAGACAGACACACACACACACACAGTTGCACATATGCACAATCACATATGCGTGTATTTAAGTAGATATGTACACATATGCATATCAGTATTATTATTTTTCTTAAGCATTTTAATATAAGTAAGATTAATTTACATATAGTTTTTACATATAGTTTTTTTCTTATATATACACAAATGTTTTTATATACAATATTTTTCATACATGTTTCTAATGTTTTTTATAGATGTCATACTTTTGGGAAGATGAATTCATACTTATATGTTGCACTAGCACTTTATTGTTCCCTTGAGGGACTAAAGGTTTGCTTTTTATAGGTTGGGATAGGAATATATGCTGTAGGGTTTGATGTTTGTATATTTTATATTGTACTAGCACTTTAATGCTTTATTGCATGATTAAGGCCTTTCCCCATTGGTTGGTGTATGAATAGATAGACTTTTTAAATGTGATGTTGGTTTAATTCACTGTTAGTCTGAAGAAGCGGAGTCTATCCGTGAAAGCACTTACTTTTTGTTCCAGTAAACATCTCTGCTGTGTGCTACCAACATCTAATATTTTTTTTTCTACAAGTTTGATACCTGCAAGTCATTGGTTGCTTAATCCGGTATACAGTTTATTTCTTTATTTCTACACACACATAGTTGCCTGGTCTGGGGATAGAACACCTACCTTACTACTTTATCACACCACAGCAGTACGCAGTTACAGGAAGCACTACGGAGATTACTGGGCTATGACTTTCTCAGAGATGTATTCCTAGGTGAGTAACATCAGTGGCCTTGCCAAAGTTCAGTATATGTATTGTACGGGGCTTGAGTATCCTAAAAAGCATTGCTCTCTACACAGTTAGAGACAGACACACACACACACACAAACACACTCACACAGTTGCCAAGTGTGGGGCTTGGACTACTACCTAACTGGTTTATCACTACAGCAGTACATGGTTATGGGATGTGCCATGGTGATTCCTGGAGCTATAGCTCTCACAAAGGTGTATTTCAAATTGGATGACCTCAGCAGGCTTTTCATACTACTACTATGGGGTGGGCAGTGTGTGCATGGGCCATAACCCATTCATGTAGGGGTTGACATGCCACATGTGGGCACACATGGGGTCATATGTCACAGGTACGTGTATACAGCTACTAGATGACTACTTCCTTGTACAGTCATGTTGCACAGCTGGCACGAGCACTACATAGTTTGTCATGCTGACAGATGCTGATGGCTAGTATTTGAAGTGAGTGCATCTGCACCTCATGTGGTTGTGGGCCTTTGGCTGTGTGTTGGGTGGTACAGTCCCAGATGGGTCCTTGTTATGGTGACCCTCTTCCACACATCTATGTCTGTCTACCTTTGGCTTATTATAGTGTGGTGTCCTTACATATATGTCTGTATTCCTATCCACTGTGTGTGTAAGGCAGGAGTGGTGCATACTGACATGTGTCTGCACTAAGAACTGCAACTGCCAGATATGTCTGGTACACTGGTGTTTGCAGACATGACCTTCATGTAGTGTGTGGGCATGCCTAGTATGACCTTTCAGTATGTTGTTGACTGACATTGCATTCATTCCTCTAAGTGTGTGAGCATGCCCAGTATGGCCATCTGTATTGCATTTGTAGAGCATGTCCAGTTTGTTTGTACTGCGGTGCTGACCTTTGTGTTGTACACCGACAGGTAGCATGCTGTGTCTGCAGGGTATCCATCGGTCATTTGGCTTGGACTGTTGCTACATTTCTGCATAGTGGGGGGGGCACCCGACTGTTTCTACATTTCTACACAGGAGTGGGGGGGCACCTGACTGTTACTATTAGTGTACGTAGGATGGGGGGACACCTGACACTTCTACATATTTGCTAGGACTGTACTCATATGTTGGCTACTCCATTTTAGTCTGTAGTCTTGCCCATCATGCTGGCTAGAGGCATACCAGTGTACTACAGATCCTGGCTTTCACTGCCTACATATTGGTTTCAGACTTCCTAGCCTTCACATCTTCCATCCAACTGCCTGGCCTGCTGTAGTCTGTCTGTGTAGGCCTGGGGGGGGATTACACATAGGGCTCATTCAGAGGCCATAGTGCAGCATTTGTTTGTGTTTGTCAACACCTATCCTGCTGATTGTAACAGTTGTTGTGTATGTGCCCCCCAACTGGCATGTGTGAGTCACTTACCTTGTGGGTGTCCCAGTATTGAGGGTCATGCTGCAGGGCTGCCTATGTCGGACGCACAGAGTACACTTCCTACATATGCTTGAGCACAGGTAGTGTCATGTTTGGCATCCCTTTTACTGTATGTGTGAGTTGGAGAGAGGTGACATTCCCTGGGTCCCTACCGTGTCAGTGCATGTGCTATATGTTGCCGCTTTGCCAGGGCCAGGGCATACTGGGCATGCCTCCTTCTGCCTACTGGGGCAGTCTCAGGTTGTTCTTCCTCCGAGTCACTCTGTGCCTGTGCAGGCCTTGGCAATGGTGGGGGGCTGTGTGGCCCTGCCCCATGCTGTTCCTGCTGCAACTGTTTCCACAAGATCATATTGTGTAGCATGGCAAATGCAAGGACAATTTGGGTACATGTAGTTGGTGAGTACTGTAAGGGTCCACCAGATGTGTCCAGACACCGGAACCATGAGTTCAGCATCCCAAACACATGCTCTATTATGATTTGTGTTTGTGAGTGTGCCTCATTATGGAGTTCTTTTTCAGGTGTGTGTGCATTCTTGATGGGTGTCATCAGCCATGGCTCCAGTGCATATACAGCATCCCCCTCTAGGTGACCGTATGGAATGTCCCCATTGGCAAATCTGTGGTACAGCTGCGTCAGATGCCAGATGTGGGAATCATGGTAACTTCCAGGGCAGCTAGCACAAACATTCATTATTATGCCCTGGGCATCACACACAACCTGGCAGTTGATGGAGGGGAAGCCCTTGTGGTTGATGTAGACCCTACTCCACTCACCGGGTGGTGCTTTGATGCATATGTGCTTGCAGTCTGTTGCACCCACTACCTCAGGGTATTCTGCTATTTGATGGAATAGATGCATATTGCTGGCCAACGCCTCACAGGTGATGGGGAGGTATACATGCTCACTGACATGTGCTGACATGGCATCTAGGAACTGGTGGAGTACCCTGGATGCTGATGCCTGTGATATCCCCCATCATATCCCCAGTTGGCCTTTGGAAGGTACCTGTAGCTAGTATACATAGGCCTACACATACCTTGGTATCTACTGGGATGGGTTCCCCTCTGTTAGTTTTGTGTGTGAAGTGTGGCTGGCACAGCTCAACAATCTGCTGTAGGAGGTCCCTGTCCTCCCTATAGCACTCCACTATCTCCAGCTCATGTAGCCCTTGGTAGGTTACCCTGGGTCTGTACACTCTTCTCATTCTCCTCACTGTGGGTTGCTCGGCAGCATTCACATGCTCACCACCCTCAGCCTCTTGCACATGCTGGTTTATGATAGCAAAAGCAGCCCCTAGCATTATTTCTCTTGCTTTCATTTTCTAAAATATCCCCATTTCTATACACCGGTGGTGTAGAGTTATTGGGAATAACAAGGGGGAAAAGTGTTTGCCTAGTTTATAGTGGTGTGCTGGGCTGGGCTGCTGCCAGTGTGGTTGTCTGTGTCTGATACATTTCACCTGTCAGCTCAGCTGGTTCTCCTTGATTACCTTCCTACTGCTGTTTTTCCTTTCCATTGCCTCCCTGTTTGAGCCTGTGTGCATGCCACACAAACAGAGTGCTCAAATGTGCACAGAGCTGCTATTTCCTGGTTTAACTTCCTTTTTCTTCCTGTGAAACCTGGTGTACAGTGAGCACACCTGCTTACACTTTGTCAGGAGTGCTTGGCAGCTTGGACACACATCTAGCTTAGGTGTGCTAAGCTAGAAGCAGTCACGAGCCACAGGGCTCCAATCCACTTACAGTATGCCTGACACCCCCCCCCCCATGATGTCACTTATCTCCTAGTCTTGCACCTAGCTATTTCTACTCTTACACTCTTGAGCCTGCCTCACACCCTGGGGAAATCTGGGATTCACTATCCTTCCCTTCATTTGCATAGGATTACCTGCCAATGCATAGTTACATGTCCCACACTGAGCCTCACCCCCTTAGCAACCATTACTCACTGGCCAGGTTGTCTTATGCCCGCCATTAACTTGCATGGCTGAATACGGCTTTTAGTTAGACCGCTTATTTTAGGTTTGTTTTATTACTTTCCCCCCTATCCCATTTGGGTGCCTCTGCCCTATGCTTAAACAGGCAAGATCGGCAACAAAAAAATAAAAGTTTTTTTTTATTTTTTTACACATTTTGCAATGCCAATGGCCTTCTACTTGGCCATTGGCATGCTTCATCAATGATATGCAGCCTTTATTTGGTGCTGTCATAGCTTCATTTTGTAGTTTGCAGAAACGTACTCGGTTACTAACCGAGTACATTTTTGCAGACTGCACTCATCCTGCACTGACAGCTGCTTGCTTCCTGGATCACAAATTACCCTCATTTGCATGGTTTTCACCTGCAAATGATGGTAATTTGCATACAGGAGCTCAGTCCATGCAGGATTAGCCTAAGAGCTCACATGCACATCCCGGGAGCTCGTTCCTGGATCGCACGTCGGCCATATTGCCGAAAATAGCACTTAAACTATTCCTGCACACTAAAACGGCTTTGTAAATCCAGAGGAGAATGTTTAAAACTCCAGGGAAAAGATCTTTAAAT
Organism: Protopterus annectens; assembly: GCF_019279795.1. Classification (NCBI taxonomy): domain Eukaryota; kingdom Metazoa; phylum Chordata; order Ceratodontiformes; family Protopteridae; genus Protopterus; species Protopterus annectens. Next base: position 417,060,615 of record NC_056738.1, on the reverse strand, counting down.
AAAATAATGCTGGAGTGACATTAGAAGAAACCACCCAGTTCTACGATGCAGAGGGCTGGAGCTATGTTTATGATCCAGATGACCTGGGTTCATTTATTTGCTTAGGAAATGCAGGAATGGGGAGTGTTAAGGGAGGACAAAGCAGCAAGTTCCAGTTTTTCTTCCTAAGGGAGTGGGTGTAGGTATATGCTTCATCTGTTTCACCTAACTAATACACTTCAACATCCCATGTCGAAAAACACAAAACACTTAATTGTTTAAAGTTTAATTTTTTTTTAGCCAGACCTCTCAGGTTGTTCCGACTGTACTAAAACAGTGAAAGAGTAACAGAAATCTTCTGAAGTGAAAGCTACTTTACTTGGTAAATAAAAAAATGAAAATATCACTTCAGAAGATTTCTATTTTTCCTGATTACAGGTTGGACAAAGATGTTTTCTCTGTCCAGTGAACTTCAAAGCCCCCTACACCTATATATGCCCCTATCCTGTGTTACTTGACATATATTATGACAGATTGTGTGAGGCCTGATGAGGGCTCAAAGGAGTTACTCTGATGCTCAAAACTCTTCTCTATCTCTTGGAGACAGGAAGTTCTTGGTGCTTATTTTACCTGTTTCCTGGACATAGTGAAATTTTGCACCAATGGCACAGTTCTTGCTGCTGACCGCAAAGACGCTGACTTTTAACACTTCAGCGTTGATTCCAACATTGGGGCCAGTGCTGTCCTTTGTCATTTCAAGATGGTACCATGTGAGTTGATACCAGTATCTCCGTGTGTATTTCTTGATGTCATTGCTACTGCCATTGATGATGTTCAAAGTTCCTGTGCAAAGACCTGGGATCCTAGCAGAAATCCTGGCACTGATATAAATGCTGGCTGTGATGTGCTTAGCCATGGAATATTTTGTGCTGGGTCTCTCAGCACATTGTCACTCTCTACATCGCCATAGATGCAGAGCCAGTAAACTCTTGTACAATAGTTCCCATTAACACAGTATCTACTGCCAATGTCAGCACCACCTGCACAGTGTCTACTGCCAATGTTAGCACCACCTGCACAGTGTCCACTGTCAATGTCAGCACCACCAGTACAGTATCCACTGCCAATGTCAGCACCACCTGCACAGTATCCACTGGCAATGTTAGCACCAACTGCACAGTATCCACTGCCAATATCAGTACCACCTGCACAGTGTCCACTGCCAATGTCAGCACCATCTGCACAGTGTCTACTGCCAATGTCAGCACCACCTGCACAGTGTCCACTGCCAATGTCAGCACTACCTGCACAGTATCCACTGCCAATGTCAGCACCACCTGCACAGTATACACTGCCAATGTTAGCACCACCTGCACAGTGTCTATTGTCAATGTTAGCACCACCTGCAGTGTCCACTGTTGTCAGCACCACCTGCACAGTATCTACTGCCAATGTCAGCACCACCTGCACAGAGTCCACTGCCAATGTCAGCACCACCTGCACAATATCCACTGCCAATGTCAGCACCACCTGCACAGTGTCCACTGCCAATGTCAGCACCACCTGCACAATATCCACTGCCAATGTCAGCACCACCTGCACAGTATCACTGCCAATGTAAACACCACCTGCACAGAGTCCACTGCCAATGTCAGCACCACCTGCATAGTGTCTATTACCAATGTCAGCACCACCTGCACAGTGTCTACTGCCAGTGTCAGCACCACCTGCACAGTGTCCACTGCCAATGTCAGCACCACCTGCACAGTATACACTGCCAGTGTCAGCACCACCTGCACAGTGTCTATTGCCAATGTTAGCACCACCTGCACAGTACCCACTGCCAATGTCAGCACCACCTGCACAGTGTCCACTGCCAATGTCAGCACCACCTGCACAGTATCCACTGCCAATGTCAACACCACCTGCACAGTGTCCACTGCCAATGTCAGCACCACCTGCACAGTATCCACTGCCAATATCAGCACCACCTGCACAGTGTCCACTGCCAATGTCAGCACCATCTGCACAGTGTCTACTGCCAATGTCAGCACCACCTGCACAGTGTCCACTGCCAATGTCAGCACCACCTGCACAATATCCACTGCCAATGTCAGCACCACCTGCACAGTATACACTGCCAATGTTAGCACCACCTGCACAGTGTCTATTGCCAATGTTAGCACCACCTGCAGTGTCCACTGTTGTCAGCACCACCTGCACAGTATCTACTGCCAATGTCAGCACCACCTGCACAGTGTCCACTGCCAATGTCAGTACCACCTGCACAATATCCACTGCCAATGTCAGCACCACCTGCACAGTGTCCACTGCCAATGTCAGCACCACCTGCACAATATCCACTGCCAATGTCAGCACCACCTGCACAGTATCCACTGCCAATGTCAACACCACCTGCACAGAGTCCACTGCCAGTGTCAGCACCACCTGCATAGTGTCTATTACCAATGTCAGCACCACCTGCACAGTGTCTACTGCCAGTGTCAGCACCACCTGCACAGTGTCTATTGCCAATCTTAGCACCACCTGCATACTACCCACTGCCAATGTCAGCACCACCTGCACAGTGTCCACTGCCAATGTCAGCACCACCTGCACAATATCCACTGCCAATGTCAGCACCACCTGCACAGTATCCACTGCCAATGTCAACACCACCTGCACAGTGTCCACTGCCAATGTCAGCACCACCTGCACAGTATACACTGCCAATGTCAGCACCACCTGCACAGTGTCCACTGCCAATGTCAGCACTACCTGCTAAGCTGGAGCAGCATTTCCTTGTTCTTTTGGCATTTCAGCTTCTCCCTCAGCAGCAAGCCAGAGATGCCACAGGCCTTAGTGATTCTCCCACAATGAAATCTGTTCCAGAATGGTTTTCCTCCTCCTCACTTCAGACATTCCCTCACAAAAGACACCTAGAAAGGCTGCATAGATGATAAAACTTGGAGAGAAGATAAAATGTAGAGTGCCCTGCAGGTTTTCCAGTGGGCAGTATTGATGATGAGATGGCTGTGGACTGCCCCCACATCCTCCTAAAAAACACTAACATTAGGGAGTATTTAGAAATTATACAAATGAGGGGGATGGTCCTGTGACCCAGTACTCACCCCACAGAGGAGGCCTAAAAATGTATGTAGGTCTGCTCAACAGTCCTCTTGGATGGTACCTTCCTTGGTGAACATGCTATCAGATGTCACCATGGTAGCTTAGACAAGCCACGGGTTCTTGTTTTTAAGAAAGCTGACTACATCTTCTGGCCCCTAAGAGACATTTTTATGGTCGGAAACAGCTCACCCTTGTGATCAAACCACACCAACCATGGGTAAATCTTGTATTACCCACACATAGCCATGGAGTATTGCCAAAATATAAACTGAATAATAATACAGTGATCCTGCAACATAACTGGATCTTAAGGCTGTCATCTGTGCTGGATTCTCATGCATTATACAGGATTTGGTTATTATATAATCTTTTGCACATTGAAGATAAGCAGATATAAGCTTGATACATACCAAAGTTGACATGCCTACATTATCAGTAATATTTCTGTTACTTCAACATATTTGACTTTTCTTTTTTTTATCTTTGTGTGGTTTAATTTAAACTAGCTTTAAAGAAAATGGATTATGTGGGTCTCATTATCATTCCACACAATCAAAAAAAATTGTTTTCAAATGGTTTTGACTACATATACTAATATTCACCAAGTGGGTAAAATCCATTGCAATTGTTAATTTTTTTAAGAAAGTTTTTGGCTTATGGTTAAAGTCACAGATTATGGAATTGTTGCCTTTCAATAATAAAATCATTAACCATACTATGGTCTCAAACACATTAATCAGTTTCTCTGTTTTAGAATACAAGACACAGGTAACAGAATGTAACATCAGTATGACAGCTGAGCATGCAGCTCCGAAAGCATTATTGTTATTTAGAAGAACCTGACTGTGAAATAAATTAAAATCCATTTTTGAGAAAGTAAAATAGTTATGTGTAACAAAACGTTCACAGAAGGAAACAACATAAATCAGCCAGATTTAGAAAACAGAAACCACCCACCTCAATGCGTCAAAAACAATTTTCATACATAAAACCAATTCGGATCCCCTTAACCCAGATAATTACAGACCAATAGCACTAATGAATGTGGATATGAAAATTTTAACATCAATTATAGCATCGAGACTAAAGAAGGTTTTGATATATTTAATTTCTAAGGAACAAGCTGGATTTATGGCAACTAGACAAACCAGCGATAACACACTTACACTGCATAATATGATGACGTATGCTAAAAAAACAACTTTAATATCTATGCTCTTATAATAGATGCCCAGAAAGCATTTGATAGAGTAGACATCAATTTTTTGTTTGATGTGTTACCCTATTTTAACTTGCCCCAAGAATTCATTCAGATACTACAAATATTATATAGTAATCCATACACTACGCTTATACATCAATAGGACTTATTCTAACAGAATACAGATTAAAAATGGTACTCGTCAGGGTTGTCCCATGTCCCCTTATTGTTTAACCTATATCTAGAACCCTATTTTTATATATCAAGCAAAATTTGTATCATAATGCACCAATAATTTATAGGAATAAAATATTAATGTCAGCATTCCGATGATCTTATTATTTATTGTACAACCCCAATTTCAGACAGTGAAAAGATATTAAAGCTCATAAACGAATTTTCAGTAGTTTCCAATTATAAAATTAACTTACAGAAAACAAATATCTTCCCATTAAGAACCCCAAAACCTTTTTCACTAATGGCCCTGATGGGAAGTTAACATGTAAAGAAAATATTAAATATTTGGGTATCAACTTCTCTATGGATAATAAGGACTTTTATAACAATAATGTTAAACGAGTATGGGAACACATAATAGCTGATTGTGACAGATGGAAGAATTTAAAACTACCGGTATTAGCAAAAGTATCAATAGTGAAAATGAATATACTACCACGAATGTTATACATATTTAGGTCTGCCCAATTATCAATTTCAAAAACAGTTTTTAAACAAATGCATAAAGATCTAGCTAAATTTATCTGGAACCCAAAAAGAACTAGAATATCTTATGAGAAATTAATGACCCCTAAAACAAGAGGGGTACTTGAGCTACCAAACTTTGAAGCATATTATTTGATTGTAAACGCTAATAAAATTTTAAGAATTGCTAATTATGATGTAACGAATACAAAATGGATACCAACTTGGGTGGTCTTGAATCATAAGCATATTTTGGATAGGAAAATAAATCCTAAAGCATTGCCCTTTATGGACAAAATTAGTCTGATAAAATATGGGGTCATGGACCACATAATAACCTGTGTCTCATCTTTGCAAACTTTATTTCAGTCCGTAGATTTATTGCAATATATGATAGTTCTTCAACCTTTCCACAGGAATCCTAATTTTAAACTAAATAATCAGCTGATCGATCTCAGCAAATTTCCATTAATACTTAATCTGACTCTATTTGATGTTTTAATAAACTTGACTTATCGGCTTTACAAATTAGACAGGAAATGAATCTACCTAGAAGTTACATTGTTATAATGAGACAAGTTAAAGAACTTGCCTTGAGCTACTTTAGGAACTTTAAACCTGCAGCGGATTTGTGGATAAGTGCTCTGAATTGTGGCAAGCTATCCAACAAGACACTAAATTTATAGCAACTGCATATAAATTAATTAAGGATTTGAAATTTCAGGACAAAATTTTGCTTTCAGAGTATTGGGTAAAAAAAGTAACAGTAACAGACAATCAGATATTAAAAGCAATTGATATAACTAGGAAATCAGTTTCTTTTCAAAAACTGATGTACACACAATTGATGATTTGGAACAATGCATATTACACACATCTTAGATTACATAAATTTAACCCTAGGAATTCTCCAATTTGTCCATACTGTGCAGATCAAACAGCGGATCTTCTTCATATGTTCTGGAGTTGTAAATGCGTATATAAACTTTGGAACTCTCTTAAAGTACAACTGCAAAAGATGGGTTATCAAAGTTCTACACTGTCATGGGAATTTATGATTCTACACATTCCTCCAAGAGAGCTTTCCAGATCGCAAACTATTATCTGTATGAATATTTTTTTGCTGATGAAACTCTATATAGCCACAAATTGGCTAGAACCACATAAGACATCATGGAATAATTTTAAGCTTGTGGCTATAAAGCATATACTAGCACATAAATTACTTCTGAAACAAACTAACAAAAATATTAATAACCCGAAAATATGGGAAAAGGTCTTCAATATTATATTAGCATGATACTGATTTTAGGAATATATTAAATATAGGAAGCATTTCATGTAGATATTGTATAAATGGTTTGTAGTAGTTATAGTGTATTATGTGTGTGATGTTTATTGTATTTTTGTAATGTTTTTGGAAAATATATTTCAATAAAAATTTATTATGGAAAAAAAAAAAGAAAACAGAAACCAGTGATAAGAAAGTGTGTGCTGAAATGTGGCAAGCTAACCATCCCAGATGCTTTGCAGCGGAGGTCCATTGAGACTCTTCAACAGTACCACCTGTGGACTGCAAAAACAAAAACATCAGTGAGAGGAAGACTATGGTTTCCAGGAATGGAGCCGATAAAAGACAGTGAGCAAGATATGTGACTTGTGAAGAGTGTCAGTCAATAATATGAATGTTTAAAGTCAGACGTCTGAATTATCAAAAGTTAACTTGTTCAGATTCCAGCATGGATGAATATGTAAGGTTTCAGGTGGAAGAACTTTGCTCAACATCACCAGACCATTGCAATGGCTGGAAATTTGCTTTCAGTTTTTGGGACTACAAAGTAATATATACATGCATACATATATATATATATATATATATATATATATATATATATATATATATAAGCTACTTTTTAATCTCGAAATACTGAAATCTCAAATTTCAGTATTTCGAGACTAAAATATCGAAACCTCAAAAAAATTCAAAATCAATAAAAACAAAGAACTATCCAACTGTCCCCACAAAATAACACACAAACAGTCCATAATTAAAATGGAAAACACAACCATATGTTTCTGTGCCCCCTGCACCCCCACACCCCTGCTACTTATATATACCAACTCCAAGGTCACGCTAACTCAAAAAAAAATAAAAAAACACAAAACGCACTCTTATCTGCCCTACACACCCATTGCAGTCATATTTACACTCACTAATAACACCCACACACACTACACACGTACTAAAATCATCAGATACAACAATCATACACACATACAGTCTCAACTGTGTACCCCAAACTACCCCTACAATTCGCCACAAAAACTAAAAAATAATTTTCTACCCAAAACCCTTAAAAATTAAACACTTACCTAAATCCTCGTACATAAACAAACATCGGCCCCCCCATAACACAATACCCTTAAGGAGACAGTACACAATCATGTACATACCACACTACAGCTATTGCGCATTCGAGAAACTGAGATTCGACAAAGTGCAGTTTTGAAAAGCTGCACTTTTGACATTCTGGTCTCGTAATACTGAAATTCGAGATTTCAGTATTTCGAGATATAAAAGTGGAATTATATATATATATATATATATATATATACAATATATATATAAATATATATATATATATATATAAATATATATATATATATAAATATATATATATATATATATATATATATATATATCTGTATTTATATATATCAGACAATAACCAACTGTTACGAATTTCCAGTATGAACTGCTTTGCATTAGTTTGAGAATACACTACAAAAATGACTCCATGATTACTTCAATCAAATGGGTAGTGGAAAAGATTATTGCCAGCAGTGTGAAAGCTGTGAGAATTGTGAAGAAAGCTGAGTACAGAAGAAATTTTCATGCGGGAGGTTGGCATAATGGTTAAGATGTTTACCTTACAAACACAAAGTGCAGGTTTTGATTCTCAAATGGAATAATTGGCTAGGCTTAAAATGTCCCACAAGGATAGTTAGCCTAGTATGTATCTATGAACCTATAACAGGATACATAAGTGCTGTAAACCCTACATTAGGGATGATGCCACCCAGACTGATGTTTTATTATTTGGATGTGAACAAGACAGCATCAAGTCCAAACAAAGGTAGTTCTGATAAGGCTGTAAAAGCCAAAGACCATCAACAGAAAAGTAAAATAAAGTATATGCTAGACACAGGAGAAAGGCAAATTAATGCGGTTGTACAGCTGGACAGAACATATTGCAAGTTCTATAAGGGAGCTTTTTAAGTTATTTCCCAGAACCATTCCATAGTCATAGACATACAGGACTCCATGGTTACCAGATCACTGCTCACATAATAAATGCTCTGTGATCAAACGAGTTTTAGAATCTTTTGGAAGAGATCCATAAAATACAAATGTAGCATGTAATGCTGTTTCTGACTGTACATCTGAACCAAACAATAAACCTCACATAAAGCCTTATAATTTTCAAAATATTTGTAACGTGTAATAAAACAGAAATCCTCGATATATAATGGACTACAAATGTGTGATGTAAGTTGATGTCACGAGTTAGAGAGGCACAGAATGTCTGTACAAAGCTATTATCGTAATGGTCTTTATAGAGTGAGTTTTGCATGCTGCAGCCTAAGTAACTTGCTTTAATTTTCAGTTCCCTGCTTATGCAGCTATACAGTGTCAAAAGATAAAGCAGCAGTGAAAATTATTTATGCAGAAAATATGAATGCAATAGGATGAGCAATGATAGGATGCGTGAAGTCATGGCAATGCAAGATTTGTCTTCATTGAATAGAAAGTTGGTTCATAGAATTTAAAACATGGAAGTGTTCCCTTACCATTGACTCACCTCCTCCTCTTTTCATCTCCTTTTACCTCTTAATAACTAGCTATCCTGCTATTTATACTCTTTTTATCACTCCCCACTCCTATGCTTATACTCTGGTGGCCATACTGGGCTAACTAGGTTTTACTCACTAACCCAATTCCCTAACAAGGAATGACTAAGTTCTGGACCTAATAATAACCAACCTCAAACACAGGTGGACAGTAACTGATATGGTCCCAAATAACCTTGGTGACCACTGCCCTGTAATATCATTCTGGTCATTCAAATTTCCAGTATCCCCCACCCAATAGTAGTTGGGATTCCTTTTCAAGAACATAAACTCGATATGCTAAATGCTACTTTCAGTGCAATTGTTGTTGCTATCAACACTCTACAAATGGAACTCTAAACGTAGGACTCCCCCACGGGTCTGTACTTGCACCCTTACCTTTCTCCCTTTTCATAAATGACATAACACATGTCCTACTCTAAGTGGATGTGATCCTTTAAGCTGATGAAATCTTGCTAGTGGAAGCCAACAAAAGTCAGCCAAAATTGCGATGACAAACACAAGACTGTGCATTGTGTCAATGGTTGCTCTCCAAAGAACTCTGATGACTAACTCCCCCAAGACAAACTTAATGCTATTTACTTGGACACCAAAACTAACAGTCTTACCCACAGTACATTTTGGGTAACCCTACCTCAGATGACACTGAATATAAATACTTAGGTTGAACACTGGACTAGTGCTTATCATTTACTTCATGTACAGATATTTTTGCACAAAAATCATGAGCTTTCTTATAAATGTACTTACCCATTGACTCTGTATTGATCCAGATTGTAGCATCCAGAACGGCCATAACAAAGAATGTCCTGCTTCCAAAAATAGAATACTGCATACCATTATGTAAGTTACACAGCCTAAAACACACAACGACTTCAAATAACAGATAACAACATTTTCAGATTTGCACTGCTTGTTGACTCATATGCACACCACTGTAATGTAATAAAAGAAGTAAAATGGCTTCAGATGACACTTGAAGCCTCATTTCCTTTCATTTTGCTACTTTTCAAAATGAATAAACTAGGATAGTATCCCCCATTAGGAAGAAAGCTAACAGAATAGGAATACACATTAAGCAGTACATAAGAGGACAGCAGGACACTAAACAGGCCTCACTTTAAACTGTTACAGGAGAAAAAGCTTTCTCAAGAATGAAGCCTGTTATCTGTAATAGTCCCCCAACTGAAATCAGATATTTAGATCCACTGGCTAAATTTATAAAATCCCATTGAGAACACCTCATTAATGAAGCCACATGTGCTTGTTTTAAAGACAAATACTGATTTTCCAATAAGCATTTAATCCAATAAAACAATCTGATATGTTTTAAACCTTGTGTTTTCTATATTTTTTGTAAACCATTGTTTCAATGATTTATATATATTTAAATTTTACTCTCTGCTAAGATTACATGAAAATTTAGTAATTTACTCTTTAAGCTGCATTTAAGAACATGTATGCACTGACTGTATATCTTGCTGTATGAGAAGGGTAAAAAAATACATATATGGTTTTGCAGTAATCACAGTGTTAGGACATACCTGTATTAAATTCTATACTGCAAAAACTGTGTATATTCAGATGCTGCTGTGATTTTGCTGTTATGGTTCTTTTTGCAACTATACCTCTATCTATTTTATCTTACTGTGCAAACCTTTTTATGAACTGCATTGTATTGTACTTTATTCTCCTTGTGTTCTAGAGTGTGCTTGAAAAGGTCTTAGGATCAGACAGCACTTACTCGGTTTCTACTGCATCCAGAGCCATTCAGGCTAAAATCAGCTGCTTTACTTGATTTTTTGAACTTGCACTTGCTATCAATTGTGCTCGTTACTGTTTACTACATTTTTATGCAATTAATTAATTTTGTGATAGAAACATCAGTCTTTTTCTTGGTCTATTGGGATTTTTAACCGTTTGGTTTCTAAATTGCCTTGTATAAGGGTGATCTAAAAAGGGACTCAGTTGTTTGTTGTTCAGTTGCACTTGAGAGTCCTTTTTGCTTCTGCTTTTACATTAGAAAGTCTAGGATCATCCTGCTAGTGCAAGAAATCTGGACAAAGCCCAATAAAATGTAGGGACAAAGGTCCAAAAATAGGGACATATTTTAAATTTTGATTTTATATTCTTAGAAAGTGGCTAGAATAACATGATTTGTTTTAACACACATTTTCTGAAGGATCTGAGGTCTGAAATTCAAATGTATGTCATTACTTAGAGACTTCAATCCCCAGATCATCCCAGTGATTTGCCAGAAAACCTTTTATGAGGAACAGACCAAAAACATGAGACAAAAATCTGGTCATTCTGCGAAATTCCGGACAGTTGAGAGGTATGCATCCATCCTCTGGCAGGAGGTATTTTCTTGGTCTTTCTGGGTTGAAAAGCACTCCAGGAGAGCTCAAACTGCAAAAGTATATTGTCTAGAGGGTATAGGAGTCAGTTTTCACATTTTTTTCTGTTTGCTGTAAATTAGACACATTTGATCAGAGCTGTTCTCCATGCAGCAGCAGATGGCAGTGCCCTGTACCAAAGCAAATGCTTAGTAAAATTAACCTATAAAACTATATTAAGACTTTAACCAGTAACACAGTGAAGCACTGCATGAAGTTAAGCTTAGAACAGCTAGTTTGTACATCAAATAGCACTAATACTATATCCTAGCACTATCTAACATATGTCCTTAACCCTAGAAAACACCCCAGGAGACCACTGTAAAAGCCAGTCCTTGAACCATAGGTGACCACTCTAATACAGGTCTGGACAACATGGATATGCAATTTCCAAATGTCTCTGTGGCCAGTTTAGTAGATATTGGCATCCTAAGACAATGTAACAATTGTCTCATGTTCTCAGACAATCATTTAATCCTTAAAAAAACCAACACAACATGTAAGAGATGTACATACACAACTTCTGTGGAGGCAAAAATTTCACTTACAAACAAGGTTGTCAAGTGCACACACACCACATCCACAACGCATAATTCTGACCACACACATAGACCATCTTATGCTTAGGCCCTAACGAGAAAACTTCCCAACCTCAAAGACCTCCTAACTTAGTCCTAAGCCTACAAAACAGCAATGTCTATCCTCAGCAACCTCTAAAACACACACCAAAAGCAACAACAAACACTGCACATAAGCCTACACCCAATGGTTCTCCAATATCGAAGCTCATAAGGCAAGCAAACACTTTACCTAGGACTCTTGTTATGGGGGATTCCATCATATGACAAGCAAATGCCCCTATCACCATGCTAGACAAGGAGGAGGTAACTGTCAGGTGCTTATCTGGAACCAGGCTCTGCAATATCATGCATGCTCTGAAGTGACTGAGCCACTGGTACAAATATGACTCTATAATGGTGCACATGTGAGTAAATGATCTGAGTTGTATCTCATTGGACTACATGAAAAGATAAGGATAACGCCACAGTATGACCAAACAATGATTCATTTTAACAAATGCCTTTGTTTCTGGTGTCACTTCAGGGGGGTTCACTATCTGTCAGCATGGGAGGACATGGTCTGCATCTGTTCCCCTGGCATTTGGATATTGGCTAAAACTTTATCCACCACTTTAAAGTCTTTTTAGGTAATACCAAAATAACAAACCTTCCAACACAGCAAAAAAAAAAAAAAAAACAAAAAAACTGAAAGCAACCCTAAGGTGTTATTGTTCAGTGCTGGGAGCCTCAACAAGAAACCTCACACCCTACGGGGCCTGATTCAGTAGACTTAAATTATACTCAGTCAAAATATACTTTACAAGCATAACGTCAGCGAACTTTAAATAAACCAGACCTTCAGATCACTGCATTTCTGTACAGGGAATGGAGGCACCTGGCCAACATTCAATGAAAAAACATACGCAGCATGTCAAACCCACCCAGGTGGGGGGCTGCACCCCCTCATACCCCCCTAACTAAATATACTAACTCTGGGATTGAAATACAGTGGGGAAAAGGGCACATTTCCCCATGTGGCCAAGTGCCCCCATTCCCTGTAAAAAAATGTGGTAATGTGAAGCTTCACTTTATTCAAGGTTTGGTGATGTCATCTTGGTAAAGTAAGTATCGATTAAGTGTAATTTCAGTCTACTGAAGTAGACCCCACCCTACAAGCTGTCTTCACTCTGGAGAATATGGACATTTGCGCCATAAGTGTGACTTGATTTAAAGCTGCAGAACGTACCAGTAGTGCAAGGCTACAGTGCCTTCTACACATTTAGACCAACAGCAGCACAGAGAGAGCAGAAAAGAGGAGGTGTCATGATCTACATCAGCAACAAATATACCTCCAGGTCAATTAAATAGGATGATGCCCTGGAATTCAACTATGTGCAAGTCACCAAAGGTAAAGTCCCTGAGCATATTCTAGCTAACTGTAGGTCAGCATCTATGCCCCAAGAATGTCATAACTCATACCTAACCCTACTGGAGACGCTTTCTATCCAACCAAATACCATATCTGTGGGGAATTTAACTACCCTTCTCTATACACTGTTTCAAATTTGCAGGCACAGACTTTATTAACACCAAATACCCTGGACCAGATAGTGTGCACTCCAACCAGAGGTTCAGACATAGTGGACCTAGTAATCACCAGATAGGGGAATGCTGTACCCCCCCCCCCCACCATGTTACGTCCTAATTGGTGAGGTCAGATTACAAAGTTGTTGCCTTCAAAATGAAAAACTCAGAAAATCCAACTAAACCTCTAACAGTTAGGGACTATTCTAAAGCAAACTACACCCTAATGAGTGATAGTTTATCAAAATTCAATGCCCCCTCAAACCCTGAAATCACAGTAACCTGTGCAGAACTGTTCACAGAAACCTTGTACAAACACATAAATGACTGTATAGAGGCTGCTGTACCTACCAGAAGTAAGCCCGTAACAAACACCAGTTCAAGCCACAATGGTGGAATCCCAACCATAATAGGGTGTATAACAAAAGGAAAAAAGCATGGCCAAAATCAGAATTGGATACTTTTATAAAGACAAGAGCTCATTAATTAAACTAAACAAGACACTAAGAAGATTCATTAAGTCCAACTATGAGGTCAGGAAGTCTCTCAGGCAAAGGTCACCTACAAAGCCTTCTTCAGCTGTGTCTGAAACCTTAAAGGTAACAAACAGCAGTGTTTTGAATTGGTGGTAAATGACACCACCTTCAATGAGCAGAGAGACATAGAGAATCTGTTGGCTGACAAATTTAGTTTAAACTTCACCCCCTACTCTTTACTGCTACACCCTGTGAAATCCCTTCTAGCATATATCCACAAAATTTCAGCAGGGAAGAGGTCTTTGCTGTGCTTGCCAATGTCAAAAACACTGCCTCCATGGGCCCTGACAATATTCCAGGTTGTTTCCTAAATAGCTTAAAACATGAAACTACAGAATCATCAGTCTGGGAAGTCTAATTTGCAAAGCAATAGAACAAATCATGGAGACTATCAACAAGGGCATTAGCAATCCACAGAAATTGGACCCATCCCAGTTTGCTTTGTCAAGGGAAGACCTTTTTTACGTAACCTGGTATGCTTCTTTGAGAGGGTCACCAAAGCAATGGATGAGGGGAAGAGGGTGCGTACAGCCTATTCTGACCTGGCTAAGGCATTCAGTATGATCCACCGCTAAGGTAATGTTGACAAACTAACCAAACTAAGCATAATTCCCTACATAACTCACTAGATTGCCAGCTAGCTCACAGATAGGACCCAAGAAGTCAGGACTGGTGTAACCACCTCTGCCAAGAGACTGGTCACTAGTGGAGTACCTCAAGGATCCATGCTGGGCCCACTTCTGTTTGGCATCTACTTCTTGGAACCCAGAGCTAATGTCAAAGACCTGTGGCTCACCACGTTTGCATATGGCTGTAAATTGTCTCCCCCATGACACTAACAACCTGCACAAGGGCCTAAAACTGGCAAATGACTGGTGCCAAAGCCAAGGTTTAAAACTCAATGCCAAAAAGTGCTTTATAGTACCTTTTGGGAAAATGTCCACACAAGCCAATTGTTTCATTTATAAAATGCCCCTAAGAGTTGACTTGGTAATTAGGGTTCTGGGAACATGTGTAGCCAGTAATCTGTACTTCAACCAACATGTATTCAAGATAGTAAGAAAGTCATTCTATGTTGCCTGACTTACAAGTAAGATTATAACAACCAGATCCAGTGAAGTTATAGTACCACTTTACTCTGCCCTTATCAGACCCATCACTGAATACAGTGCCCCTTCGGCATGAACCTGAGCAGGCATTTACAATAGTTGGAAAATCAACAGAGGTTCTTCAACAGGAAAATCCAGGATATTAACACAGTCTCCTATAACAGATTGCCTAAAGGCCTTGTTTCTATACAAAGTCTCCTACAGGTTACTGAGAAGTTATTTATGCCTGGCATTTAAGGTATCATCAGATCTAACCTTGATGGATCTTTTGTGGATTGCAAAATGAACAGCACTAGAAATACTAGATTGAAGAATTTAAACTTTCCTTGTGACAGAAATAAAACATACTGGCAAGACTGATAAAACATACTGGCAAGACTGATATGTGTCTCAAAGGATCCCTGTGCTATGGAATAGGCTCCCCATCCATGTGAAGCAAAGCTCATCCCGACCATATTCAAACGGAACCTTGACCATTGGATGGGAAATTGTAAATTCACTCTGGTCTGGACCCTATGTCTCTAATGGACAGAAACAGACTGAGTAAAAATATTACCTAAGTAATACACCCCCTGTATAGCCCATGGAAACATGCAAGCTAACATACCTCTCCTAATAGACACCCAAGGCGCATGGGGACACAATTGGGTCGGGTTGCATGGCTAGGCTTATAAAGGCTCTGGTGGTTATTAACCTAGTATATACATATGAATCAATTAAAAATGTATAAATAAATAAATTAAAAAAATGATAATCTCCATTTAGATTTTTTTTTCATGTTCTGGATTATGTAGTACAACTCAGTAGCTATTGATTTGTCAGTCCATCTATCTATCTATCTATCTATCTATCTATCTATCTATCTATCTATCTATCTATCTATCTATCTATCTATCTAATCTATCTGTCTATCTCTATATCCATCTATCTAGCTGTCTGTTTATTAATGTGAATGAATTTGTGTGTGTGTTTGTGTGTGTGTGTGTGTGTGTGTGTGTGTGTGTGTGTGTGTGTGTGTGTGTGTGTGTGTGAGTGTGATGTACTGAATATAAAGTGACATTTTCAAATGTTAACACTGCGATAATTTTTCATAGTAAGCCAAATTGCCTAATTTACAAACAATTACATTTTTTTAGTAACACTTTTGTTATCTTTGCCTATTTTATATTTTGGATGGTTAGATTTGGTCGGAAATCAATCCTAGTATGGTCTTACCTCCAGATGGCTATTTGCGGGACCTGCACTGCCTTCGCTCCCAGTTTTACTGTCTACTGCATTTTCCGATTTTTTTGTGGAATGGCTGCTTCAGGAATCATTTTCAACTGTATTTCATTAAGTAAGCTTATTTGATTTGCTGATTTTAATATTCACGATTAACACTGGATATTTTCTTTATATTGTCTAAACTGTCATGGTAATCAGTCACAAATTATGAATGGGAATGATCATTTATGGATAATAAGTGAGATTACTTTTCTTGTGGTAGATGCATAGTTGTGGTACTAACTACACAGAACTAGTGTGAAAGTAAACAAAGGGACATGCATATGTCTCATGGAAAGTGCAGTATCAGGGCTAAAGAGGTGACATGATACTGAACACCAGACCTCTAAAGGTTTATTGAGTCTGTGCAGCAAGCAGCTCAAGTCTCCATACTGGTGATAATGTATTAAGGATCATAAAACTAAATACCAACATTTTTAAAAGGTATATAATTTCAAAAACAAGTCATTAGGGTGTCAGAGAATCATTGTTGATGCAAGATTGTAGCAATAGAAGAATCCCTTGTGAAATCTAGACTGTAAACACACAGAAGCCTTCCCATATGTGTGTGTGTGTGTGTGTATATATATATATATATATATATATATATATATATATATATATATATATATATGGATTCACTTTATAACCTCGAAATACTGAAATATCGAATTTCAGTATCTCGAGAATATAAAACCGAATCCACAAAACACCGACAAACAAAAACCGCGAAACCACATAACCGAAAACACCGCACACACTACACTAAACATACAACAAAACACCCACATCACAACATAAACAAAAAAACAACACACATACACAACTCACACACACACACATATGCAGGGCAAGCCCCTGCACTATGGGGGTTGCACCCCCCCACACCCCCCCTACTTATATATACTAATTCCGAGATCGCACAAACATAACACAAAAGCTCACTCACACACGCACATTCTCCAGTCCCTCACACACACTCTAACTCCCACTCAAAACCCTTACAAAACACTCACTTACCTGACATAACACCTACATCCAAACACGGCACCGCGCACCAACAAAACCCAAACCCGGACATTACATAGCGCAACTTCCTAACTGCAAATTCGACATATTTTCGACATACGTCAAATTTGCGATTATGAATGTTCGCTATTTTGAACATTCGACTTTATAGCTTCGAAATACTGAAATTCGACATTTCAGTATTTTGATGTTATAAAGTGAACCCATATATATATATATATATATATATATATATATATATATATATATATATAAAAAAAAGTAATACATATATATATGTGCATGCAGTGCCTTCTGCAAGATGGTAAGCCCATGTAGTTAGATACAGGTCTGTTTTATTTGGTCAGTGAACAACATTGTCAAAACCTACATGGTCAAGACCACGTGATTGACAATGTAGTTCTTTGACCATTTTGACTGCAATCGTAGTACAGTGGGGATTGGGGAATGTACCCATTTCCCCACTGTAGTGTGATCTCAGAGTTGGTATATATAATTAGCAGGGGGTGCTGGGAGCACATCATCCACTTATGGCATGTGGGAAACCTTCCCCCTCTTCAAAACATTGTTTTGGTGTGCTTATTTGATTTTTTTTTTTTTTTTTGTTGATTGACAAAATGCATGATCGTGTGGTCTCAACCATGTGGATTTCGACAATGCCATTCACTGATCAACTGAAATAGATCCATTAGCTACTGCCCTTGCTGATGATGCATAGCTGCTTCCACACTGTTCCAACAAGCAGGTATGAATGTTCATGATCCCATAGTGACAAAGCAGTGCAATATGGGGAGTGTTCACTCTTAAGGTGCTGTCCATAGATGAAATGTTAAACTGAGGTGCTAGTTCCCTGCATTGACTGTAGTTTAGTTGGACTAGAATTTGTAATAAAAAAAAAACAGGCAAAAAAAACTAAATTTATCCCACTGTATACCATATCCCCAAAAAGGAAGAATGACAAATCTTCACTCATTTTACATAATAAGGTCTTAAGTAAGATGCCCTTCTGCCTGGTTGGTAACACACTTCACATGCCTTTACTCTGAAGTCCTTTAGGATGTTCCATAGCTAAAAGTGAATATTATGCAAAACAATACAAATGCCATTGCAACTACATCGCAACACACAGCAATATCTCAACCAATGACATGTGAAGCTTGTACGCAATGGGTTCCTAACAACCATACATCATGGCCCATATATCTAGAACAGGAACAACTATGAAGCAGTACATCTCTGTGGATTGACTTCACAGCACTAAAATGTTTATTTTCTTTACTAATTGTTTTAATTTATGGTTTGTTGATTGGATTAGTCTCATCAGCCTGTGTATTTTTTGGTGAGCTATAAGAAGGTATTCATTCTAACTAGATCACTGGGAATTTTTTCCCTGCTCATTTTGATAAGTATTCAATAGTTTTGATAGTTTCCTCTGCATTTGCTTTGAGTATAGAAAATGCTCATAACATGCCCAGTTGTTCATTTATTTAACAATGCCCTTATGCGTACAATTGGAAAACAAATCACTCATAGCGTCACTCACTGCAGCAGACAGTTCCTTTATGTAAAAGTGTCCTTATATTTAAAACTGAAGCGCAATATGTTCACAGCGTGAATCATTGCATTACACTATTTTACCTGATTCATATTAGTGATAATCCGTTTATAGAGTCCCAACTGTTTTATTATTTAAAAAATATTTTTCTCTGTAATAGAGGACACAAAACACTCACAGCATGACTAACTGCATTGACTAATTTACGTAGTCCTTTTAGAAGTAAACGCTAACAGTGTGTATAATGTCTACCTGTTTGTGTTTTGGCTGCAGAAAATGCTTATAGCATGACCATCTGTTACATAATATTAACCTGTTCATTACTAAACATAGAGTTTAGAAATGTTTGCTCATAGTATGGTGGTTACCCCCTTGGAATTGTTTTATTATATATTAGTTCATGTGGTAACACTGTCAGTGTCTCTATATCACTACCAGCATTGTTCTGGCTAACTCTTACAACATATTATATAGACATGATTTAAAGATGTAAAGATCTAAAGACCTAGAGACACAATAGGTAAAGAGGAAAACACATAACTGAATTGTTGCCTTACTTGAGTAGTTCAGGTTTCTGTTAATAGTGACAACGTGAAACCCATTACACAAGCATGTATTACTGTTTGCAACACTACTTGCTGTGGTCATGGTTCATAGTGTGATGCACGTTAGCAGTTTTTGACTATAACTTTGATTAGTTCCTGCTTATCCAAATGTTCATAGCATAACTTCTAAATTGTACTAACTGTATATGGGTGGATTGTTCATAACTGTACTGCTACCCATTTATGCCTTATTTCCTATAGAATGTGTTCTCATTTTACCTTCTGCACTGTGTTCTAACTTTTTAGAAACTACACTACTTGTAGCAAAATGTGATATTGCATGTTTTCTGCTTTCCTAGCCTGTCCTATTCTCTCCCCACTCAGCTGCTCTATGCTTTAAAGTTTTTTTTTAACTCAGTCTTTCTCTTATTACAGCTCACTCATGTCTATTAAATCGCGGGTGCTCCCCCCAATCTACAATACAGCGGCCAGACCAGTATTCCTCCTCAAAGGATGTGAACCAGAGATATTCAAACAACCTTTGGCTCCATCTACCTTCTCTCTACTGACCATATTGTTAATCTCTTTATACCAAGATTTTTCCACATATCAATGTGTTTGCCTAGTTTCCGTGATGTACACACTAGCACTTCAAATCAGTGTCTTACCCCCTACCCTCCCAGCCTCTTTCCTCCTTTGTTAAAAGTCATATTCACAATATAATTGTACACAGGTATGCCACTAGATGGCAACATACACCCACTCTTAATTCTAGCAAATTTATTTCTTCCTGTTTCTGTTTTCCCTGTCATATTAGCCACGACCTCTCATAACTCAGCCCCAACTTTAAATTTGTTATTAAACTCACCTTCAGCTTGCCAGCTGCTTTGTGTACTTAATAGTGACTGTTTCACTGATAATTTCTGTTGGGTTTCTCTCCTTGAGCATTCCTCCTTCTCGGCTCTTCTTACCCTGACACTCTGCAGGTGTTCCCAAAGGTTCTATCCTGGGTCCTTTACTGTTTAACATCTTCATTAATGACTTTCATCATTGCATCCCAAATGCCAATGTCCAATACGCAGATGACTTGACCATTATCTGCTGTTCTGAATCTCTCCCCAAACTCATGCATGTAACTCAGGATGCCTTTAAGAGCATTGACACATGGATACTGAACAATTCTAAAACCAAAATCAACTTCTTTACCCCATCTAAAAACACCAAAATAGACAGGAATGCCTTCTCTATAGTAAGCCAAAACATGACTCCTATCAAAATAGTCCCCCATACTAAGCTTCTAGGTGTCCTTATCAATGTACAACTAAAGTTTAACACTCACCTTCAAAGTAACATCAAGAAAACTGACCAGAAGCTCAAAATGCTTTATCGACAAAACCGTTACCTTACCCCTTCAACTAAGCTTACCCTCTCTACCATTTATCTCCTTCCCTCTCTCATGTATGGAGCCCCTCTCCTTACCAATCTACAAGCCACCCTTAAGGCTAAACTGGCATCCTGCTACAATGAAATCTCCAAATTTGCTACCAGCCTCAAATCCTCCTCTCACCACTGTGGTGCCTTACACTCATTGAATTGGCTGGAGCTCCCCAACTATCTCTCTTACGTTCAGCTCTCTACTGCTCATAAACTCATTTTCAAGTCATCTCAATGCCCCTCCCTCTCCTCCCCTCTCCTCAATCCTTACTATGCATCTTCCTGATTGATCACTCAGATCTAATAATCAGAATCTCCTTGAAGTGTACAAACCCATACGTACTCCTGGAAAACTTCTATTGTCATTTTTCCTAGCATAAAAATGGAACTCACTTCCTCCTCATATCCAAGCTACCCAGAACCTCTCCACTTTTAAGACCTTGCTCCATTCCTCTCTCTCTTCTACCTAGGAGTGCTCCTGCTCTTACCCCTCCTAACTTCCATCTACTTAACTCCCACTTCCTTCAACCTTTCACTCCCAAAATTCTATTTAACACTAGCCATGCTATTTTTCCACCTTATTTTTTTCTGTTATAATTATTTACTCCCTTTATGCCTTAGATAGTGTAGGCATTTACATTCCACGTACAACAGAATGCTTATTATCTCATGTTGGTACAGAATCTACTATTATGACATTTTACACAAATCCTTTTGTTACTATTATTGCCATATCATTATGTCTTTATTACTATATCATTATGTCTTTATTAATTTTTAAATTGTGTAATATTTTGTATTGACTTCTGTTGATTTTTGTTTTTAAATGTTTGGACATGGAGCTTTTCTCCCAGGGCCTCCATTGAAAAAGGGCTCATCTTGGCCCAATGGACTTTCCCGGTTAACAAACTGCAAATAAATACATAAAAATAAAGTGCTGTGACATCTTTCACAGCCACCTGAGCTATCACCACTTCAGGCAGAAGGGAGGCACCACCTTCTGCCAGTGTGGCAAGAAATGTTTCACAGTTTCTTCCTGATCATAACACTGGGCAAAATTCAAAGGATTCTCTGAGTGGCATTTATATTTAGCACTGTCTGTCATAAATAATTTCTCATGAAACAACTGTCACAAGACGTCCTGTACATATACAGGATAAAGTGCATTAAACAGTCTTTGGCTGACTAAAACAAGGAAGTCTGAATCAAGAACTTTCCATGGAAGTTTTTGTTTTTTTCTCCACAGAACAAAAAAGGTAACTCTGGACTGTGGGCCCTTTAATGCCTGCAGATCCAGAGCACAGTGGTGAAAGAGAAATATACCCCTGTTTAACTATGGTGGATAATTCCACACAGCCATAAGATGGTTATAAAAAGTGCAGGATTCAAATGGTTGTATTTGTAGCATCTAGCTATAAAGGGAGAATCATGATAAGATAATGTAAACAAAAATACTATAAGGGGATCATTTCCTTCCCGTGTGACACTTGCAAACAATATCCTATGCAGTGGGTTTCAGGTGATTCCCCCAAAAGTCTAAAAAGTCAAAGATGGTACCACAGTCTCCCTCTCTAATAGTCATATAAAAACACCTTACTGTAATGAAAAAATATTGGTAAAGGGATCTTTTGGCTGTAAATGCTTTCTTGTAGTTCGACAATCCTCAGCCACCCCCTCCCCCAAGGTATTCAATGAGTCTTTATCATCATATAGACTTTGTTACATTTAGAGAAGACATCATCTGTGTGTCCAAATTACAACTAAAAAAAATTTACTTGAGAGAAGATAGGGAAAATAAACCTAGTCCTTTATAATATAACATTTCCAATGCCAGACTGAAATTGCATTGATTTATAAAAATTATCTTTAATGCTGAAAAGTGAACAAATGCAGAAAATTTCTGCAACAAAACAACAATCTCAGCCATAGAGTTGCACAGCACAGATAAATCATCAATCTAGTCAGAAAAGTGAAGATGTAGAATTCTGTATGCACTGAAAGCCAAATAAAATAAGTTGGTGCTATTAATATTCCTCAGTAGAAGGTCAAAATAAATAAGTAAGACAGAGCTGGCTGTGAAATCCTCCTTTAACCTGCAACAAATAGGAATGGAGTCAGAAATCCAAGAATTTGTGTGAACTAAAAGTGAAAGAGCCTCATGTACAGACTGAAGAAAATCGATATAATATGAAAACACTAGCAAAGGAAATAAACCATAATGGTTGAGTTAGAATGGAGCTGAATGCCTGATAGATATCCTTGTATACCACCACTCTATTTGTGGGGAGTAGGCGGGGGGGGGTATAAGATACTCCTCAAATGTAATTAAAACAGATGGTTATCTCTTTCCAGAGTTACTACACTGTATGGCACTTGGTCTATAATCTTATGACATCTGCCTACAACAACCTTCATTAAAAACTGCATAGTACACAATAAAGAAGGCACATTTCCTCCAGTTGTCTAGTAAGCTCTTCTCACCTCTTTTATGCAGAAAGCATAAACCATGCACCACAACCATCTCATAACTGTCACCAGTCCTGTCCTATAACTAGGAATGCACACTGAGGCACATGATATGGTAGGCCATCTGACTGCCAAGTACTAACCAAAGCTGCCGGCTCCCCTGTATCTTCAAAATTTTAAGTTCTTGGTTACTGTGAATATTGATATAGGTTTGAGGGAATTATTTTGAGATTGTAGGTGCAGTATTCATTGTTGTTGTTGTTTAGGTTGCCTTTCATGAACCGTTTCTATCTATTTTGGATGGAATACACTTATTGTTTCCATTGTTCTTGTATGCATTCTGGTATTCGTGTGCCTGTCCACTACAAAAATCAGAGATTGTGTAATCATATACTCTCTCTCCTCAAACACGGAATCACCGTTGAGTTACATATATTGTCTATGTAGCAGAAGAGCGTATTGTGGTAAAACGAATTCACAGTGATTCATACTTCTTGTTTATGTAACATGTTGGCTGCTGATTTTGCTGCTTTAAGCTATTTTCACTTGAGCTTTCTGTCTCCTCTAATCATCCTTGTCTGTACTAATTTGCTCCTTAACATATTAACTCTTTCTATCACATCGTAACCACCCCTTCTACTTACTCATCTTGCCCCTGTAATGCACCTTCTTCCTCCCTAATGGTTGTTGTCATGGTATGCTGTCGATTATGTCATACACCTGTTCTAAACTAATTTACCGCTCTTGTTTCTTTATGCTATTCCACCCTCACCACTTACATCCATATTAACATTCAACTTTCTGTAAGTACAGAAATCAGCTTCACCCCAATAACTTCCTATTTTTCACATTCATTGTATTTTTCCTCCTTAACTTCTGAATAAATCCAGATACTTTGCACTAACTGTACTCCCTTCATCTCCCTCTTATTTTTTGTATAGGTGAAACAATGTCAGATGAGGCACTGTCAGTGCTAGCAAGCATATAAAAGTAAATTCAAGAAAGAAAGAACTGCCTGACAGTGAACTAACCCTAGTGTTTGCACTACACTTACCTTCTTTAGTTTATATAAGTTGCATTTGTTAATTGGCAAAGTGGGAGAAAAATAGTTCCTTTTCAACAGAGGTCCAGGGAGAAAAGCTCCAGAAATTTCAAAAGTTCAGTAAAATATAAACAAACGTGAATGCAACAGAGAAAATACAGAAATGTGAATTGTAAAATGTTTTAACAGAGACTACAAAGTTGTAACCAATATCCAGTTAAAAATAATATAAACAAAAAATTAAGAAAAGGTGGATGGATGTGTGTGGTGATGTTTTAATAATGGCTTTTTGCCATTTGGCTGACACTTTACTTACAATGCCATGCTGCTGATAACATGTAAGTAGTTACTTTACAGGAATTTAACTACTGATTTAACACAGCTGTAAATAATATGCGTTCCTACTGTATCATGCACACATGCCGCAGTCTATAAATCTCCTGTAGCCTGATTACCTAACCACTTAGAATTTAAACATACATTTTGGTGATAGAAATATACTAAATTCCAGGAATCTCTTTTATACATTATATTTAGACTTGCTTTCTGTATTCACTGATATAGACAAACTGTCCATCTGCCTTCAGATAAAGTGAGATGTGGCATTAAGTGGCTGTACTCATCTTTTTCGCTGGTGACCTGCACACTCACCTTCCACTGCCAGCCTCTGTCACTCCAAAGAAACAGCAAATTCATTTCATAGGCATGTAACACTCCCTCACACACACCAACAACCTTCTCAATCCTCCAACAGCCTCCTTATCAGTGTATTGTATAGCTACGTCTATTCAGTAGCTAACCACACACCACTGCTGCTCTCACATCTTCTGTTGCCAACATAACACTCTTAATATGACATAACAGTTACAGTAAACTCTCAATTCCATTCTTCTAACTTCTAAACAGGAACCTGATAGTATTAACCATCACTCACCTTACCACTTTTTACATAGTCCTTCCTACTTGTAACATATTAGTTACCCTAATAGCTCTTTTATATCAGCTACCAGGAGTAACTCACATATATAACATTGGCAGACATTTAAAGCAAAATCTGGAGCCCCCATCCTAAGTAAATATGTTCCTCCTTCATTCAATATTAGCTCTCTTACTACCCTTTGCACATTTCACAGACCAACACATCCCATTATACAAATCTTATAATCATACAAACACTAATTTACAAAGTAACTTCAACCATCCTCACAAAGCAGAGATACCCCTAGCCCCATACCAAACATAGTGTACAATTAAGCATATGCTTCATTACAAAACAATAGATAATCATAACCCATATTTCAAAAACAAACAACAAAAAAAAAACTCTTCGTACCTAATGCACTACCCTCATCACTCAAGGTATATTTACTTATTTTCTGCTTTGATTGGATATACACCCAAACACTTGCCCCACCCAATAGGACACCCAATGAACTTATAAAAGGCTTATTAATTTGTCACTTACATGTAGAAGTATCTGTAATAAAATAGAACAAATCCACTCCTGGGCTGACTTCGAAAACCAGACATCCTAACCATCACAGAAATCTGGCTTAAATCCACAATTTCTGACAAGTATATTTACCACAGGCTATAACCTAATTAGGTTAGTTCACAAATCCAAAAGAGCTGGTGATATCAAAATCTTATAGACAAATGAAAGTAAAACAGCACCTTTCAACAAATCCATACTGAAATTCAAAAGTTCTAAACTATTTCTAGGTTGTGTTACTATCAATGTCTTCCTCTCTCTGCACATTACAATTATTTATATCCTACAAAACTACCTGTCAACTAACACTAAAATTCCTGTAGACATCCTATCTTGGATAACTATAACTATAACACAGATCATTATTATATTAGGTGATATGAGTATTGAGTAGAATATAAATTAATGCAAGAATCTTCAAAACCAGTTTACTCATCCATAAACCAATACCAATACAGACTGACACAAGTAATCAGGGAAGTGAATAGATATTAGTTACAAGCAATAAATGCATTTGCGATGTTGGGAACTCCTTGACTAAATAAATGACCATCAACCAACTTGTATAAGATGGTCAAACTGCAAACCTCCTAGACCTTCTATGTTTACATGGAAAAGATCAATAAAAATATTCAGAGAGCCATTTCAAATCTCTGCTACAACAATCAGCTGATACCCAGTACAATACCTTCTACTAGATGGCACACTTAACTACTTCAAAGGCACCTGCTTAAACATTTTAATTTATTTGGCCTTACTATGCAAGAAGAAAGGCAAGATTGTGCATGTTCCATGGTTAACAACAAAGACTAAATAAATTGACTTGAAGAGACAAAGCCTGGAAAACATGAATACCTCAACAGACCTCTTTTAGCCTTATAAAACCATGTATCACTTAAAAACAGAGTCACATTCCAAATTTGGACACAAGAGACAAACTACAATCACAGACTCTAATCTTCTGTTTTCAAGGAAAAAAAAACTCTTTTGTAATAATATTAACAAGTTAATAAACACTGGTAAAAAAGAACAACAAAACCATACTCATAATGAAACAGATTGTAATACTGCTTGCGACATGTATTCTTAGCTTATACGAGTTGCAACATTATTATTGCAAATGTAAAACTCAGACACATATTTTATCAATCAAGCAACCACATATGGTAATTTCACTCTACAGCCAGTCCCTATATATTCAATAAAAAAATATTACTGAAACATAAACCTACCACTACACCATCAGAGCAACTTCCCTCTCAGTACCTCATAACTTTATCTCACACTACAGCTTACTCAATATTAATTCTTAACTATAGCAGAACAATACATCCTAAAGCTCTGGAAACAGTTTTACACAAGTCCAGTCGATAAAGGTAGAACAGAGTTTAGCATCCCTAACTTTAGACTTATAGCTATCTTGTCCCATGTCTCTAAAATACTTGAAATATGTTAACAATGTTTCACCCATTAAGTATCCATAAAGGAGCTATCCTAAGTCAGCATGGTTTTAGACAGACACAGCACAAATGCAGTTCTTCTGCCTTTATAAATACTATGAACTGCTGCCTTAATCAACAATGACCAGCTCAATTTTACTAGACCTCTCAAAAGCCTTTTGAAACTGCATCTCACATGATACTTCTAAACAGGCTTTACTAAACTGGTATCACCAGTGAATATCTCAACTGTTTCTAAAGCTCCATTACTTAGAGATCACATTCAGTTAAAAGGGAAAAAAGCTTATTCTGCATTTATTCTCACTATTGTTGGAGTTCCCCAAAGATCCATCCTTTGTCACCTACTATTCAGTATCTTCGTTAATGATCATGGATCCATCATTCACCTCTTACCTGCAACTTTATATGATAAGCCAGTTCAACTGACCAATTAGAAGCTCAAACCCAATTAGCCTTTATCAGACTTGAAGGCTGGCTTACTGAATCTCACCTAATATTGATCCCCAAGAAAATGAAAATAATGCTTTTTAGATCCAAAACTGCCATCAAAACATACCAAAACTAATCTCTGCAATTGGTACCAGTACTGCACAAGTT
>NC_056738.1:416905124-417027624 GCF_019279795.1 Protopterus annectens | reverse complement strand
TCTCAACCTGTTAATGCAATAAATCTGGACAAGGCCAAATATATTGGTGGAACATATAAACAGTACTAAAAATTGCTCTTGTATAAACTGAGACAGTTGATAGAACAGGTCTTACTTTAGCATGCATTTTTCTGAAGGTTATGAAGTCTGAAACTCAGTGTGTCATTATTTAGTGACTTAATTCCTAAATGATTTACCAGAAAACCACAAATTTTATGAGGAACAAACCAAAATTAAGAAGCAAAAATCTATTCATTCTTTGAAAATCTGGACAGTTGGGAAGTATAGTTCAGCTGGGGCTGTCTTTAAGTTTGCCACCCTTCCCCCTCACAAAATCATGGTCGAATGGAGCTTCCCCCTACAGCCATTCCAATGATCTATTACTTGGCTATTTCACTCCATTTACCATAAACACTAATGTGCATACTGATTTACTTCTATGATGATTTGGACTTCATTTGAAAGCTTTATTTTGCATTTTACAGCACAAACACTAAGACATCTGCTAAACAAACTTAGCATTAAAACTTCTCTGCCCTTTAAACTCACATTCATTGAAACAGCATTGAAACCCACATTCAAAGAAAAATGCATTTTACCAATGGCAGAACTGCCCAATTCAGAACATCTTTCCAGTAAACAATGAAACAAAATGCATGCACCCATAATGAGAAAACTGCCCAGTTCAGAACATTTCCATCATAAAAGTCTACTCAAACTTCTACAGTCCACCATTATCAGTAAATATGCACAATTCTACAGTCCACCATTATCAGTAAATATGCACAATCTCTGAAGAAGTAAAAAAGTCATCTAAATAATTCCACATTAAATAAATCTGTAACTAATGAAGCGGTTGCTGCTAGCAAACACCTTTATATTTCATGGTTTCATCAAAAAATAAAGTGTCTGATGCCCCTGAAGAATAAATTGCCTATATTCCATTAAAATGATAAGCTAGTAATATTGCAATAGGAAATGGATAGCAAACCAATAACAGGCTCATAGTTAGTATCTTAACTTTTTCAGTACGGCAGCATTCACCCCTTGTGGGAGTAGAACCAACAACCTTCTGCATCAAAAACAAGTACAAAACCTGTTCTGCTATTAACAATGCAAGCTGACTTAGCATAAGCAGCACTAAACTTCTCTTCCCCTGCAGCTCTCAGCTCCTTGTAAAATCTACTCAATACTCAACTGCATCTCAACTTCGCAACAGAAGAAATCTGGAAAAAGCCAAATTTTTTTTTTGGGGGGGGTCAAAAGCCCAAAAACCAGGAACACATTAAACATTCCTTGTATAATCTTGGAAAGA
Source organism: Protopterus annectens (assembly GCF_019279795.1). NCBI lineage: Eukaryota > Metazoa > Chordata > Ceratodontiformes > Protopteridae > Protopterus > Protopterus annectens. The sequence goes on along the minus strand of NC_056738.1, from coordinate 417,026,309 downwards.
TGCTAGAATAAAATGCTGTGTTACCACCATAAATTTTACTGCCATGGTCCCTGTGCAAAACAGTCAGAGCAACATACCACTATGCCAAATCTCCTGCTTTGTGAAAGAAAAATGCTGTGTTACCACCATACATTTTACTGCCAAGGTCCCTGTGCAAAACAGTCAGAGCAACATACCACTATGCCAAATCACCTGCTTTGTGAAAGAAAAATGCTGTGTTACTACCATACATTTTACTGCCAAGGTCCCTGTGCAAAACAGTCAGAGCAACATACCACTACGCCAGATCAGCTGCTTTGTGAAAGAGCGGAAGAGTGAAACTTAAATGGCCATCATTTAATGAATTCAGTTCTCACTATAGCTGTCAACCTCTTGGCACAAAACACCTGGACAAACCTAGTAATGAGGGAATACAGCCCTCAAACATATTCAGTGAATTCAGTTCTTGCCATAGCTGTCAACCTTAGCACAAAAAACCTGGACAAAGCCAATAATGGGGTAATACAGTCCCAAAAATAAGGACAAATTTCAAATATTCATCTTATAAACTTAGAAAATTGCTAGAATAAAAGGTTGTGTTACTATGTATTTTCTGAAGAATATGAAGTCTGAAATTCAAGTGCCTGTCAATTTTACTTCTGACGGAACAAAAACAATTTTCAGCAGAGGCCCAGGGAGAAATACTGCAAATCCACACAAACACAGGGATGAGATGCAGACTCCACTCAGAAGGCACCCCAGCCAGGAATCAAACCAGAAAACCTATAACTGTGAGGCAACAATGCTACCACTGCGCCATCAAATATGTAAGGAATTAAACATTCAGAAACCTGAAGTCTGAAATTCAAATGCCTGTCAATTTTATTTAACATTTGTTAATCAGGACAGTCTGACTTGGAACAAAAAAAAAAATTTTCAGCAGAGGCCCAGGAAGAAATAATGCAGACATGTCTTTGTAACATGGGAGGACACAAAAAGCAAACCCATACAAACACAGGGAGAAAATGCAGACCCCAGCCAAGAATCAAACCTGAGAACCTGCAGTTGTGAGGCAACAATGCTACCACTGCACCATCAAATATCAAGCATTGCAACATTTAGAAACCACAGATATTATGAGGAACAGATCAGATCAAATATGAGGCAAAATCTGCAATTTTTTTACAAATGGTGGTGGGTAGGGAATTCAGGCCCTTAACAGTTGCATACAAGGTACAGGGTTCAAGCCTGAGGTATTCCCTACTACACCACCATGAATTTGTTCTAGCCACCTAACAACTGGGGAATTTTCACACACACACTTTCCTGAATTGCAGTGAGAATCATGCAGCATTCGATAGTAGTAAAAGCAATTGCAGGAAGTCTCAAGACTTGTTTTATGTTGAGAAATATAGAGCAAAGGATAAGCAAGCCGAACATGTCATTAGATAAAATTGAGATATATTGTAAGTAACAGAAATGAGTCTGAGGAGACCACACATTTTTTTGTTTATCCCTGAACAAGATGCATCATCAAAGACATTTAAACTAATGATATTAAATAATGAAGATATTATAGCAATTCATAGTTAGAGAACTAATAAGTGACTGTGTTGTATATTTGCATTGTCATGGTAGAAATCAATTCCATCATCCAGTAGGTCTTGCCCAGTTGATTCCCTTCCTCAATCCATTAGGTTCATTTGTTACTTTTCTTTCTATATGTAAGAGAAGTCACTGTTCTAAATAAATATCCTACTTACAAGCAAAACAAAGTACTGGTGAGTTGATGTGTTCAGGTTCAGACAAAATCCAAAATGCTCTAAACCTCTCTCTCTGAGAAAGTCTTAAATTGATAATACATCACTGCTGACTCATTTTAGATTACATCATTCTTGACACTTCTGATTTAGTTTCCCAGGCTAACAGAAACTTAAGAGTTTTAACAGTTCTTTGATCTTGCATCTGACCAGGAAACCACAGTAATAAAAAACATTATATATGTAAAATCTATCAATTAACTCTGATCTCAAAATAATCAAAGAATGTCTTAGCCCAGACATCTTGTCTTTGAGCTCTGATGTCAAACAGATATACAATGCTTGACTTATCAGCTTTCTTCCAGCAGAGTGCACTGTGGTTGCATTTTTGAAGTCCAACATTTAACACAGTTTTCTTACATTTAAGAGAAGACATAGAATTGTCTACAAAATTCTATCTAGCTGGGCTGGCAGCCTTTCAATTTTTCACCCCCCCCCAGAACTCAAGCTAGTTTTTCAAGTGTCCCATGAGAAACATTGCTTGAGAGGGTTAGGACTATCTGAGTATACCTTACCCCATTCCCTGTCTTGAGACCCCATCTGTGTTGGCATTGCAAACCCCACTGCAGTGCTGTACTGACATATCATATGCTTGCAACCCTAGGCTCCATCTTAGCAACATGGCATTTTCTTGGCTTGCTCGGTGTAACCATCTTAGGGGGATTGTGATCTGTCATTAGAGTGAATTTTCTTCCATAAAGATAAGGCTGAAGTTTCTGCAGTGCCCACAATATGTCTAGACATTCCTTTTCTACAGCTGCATAGCATTCCTCCCTGGGTTGGAGCCTACGACTGAGATAAACCACTGGGTACTCTTCTCCCTCCAAAGAAATCTGGCTAAGTACAGCCCCCACCTCATGGTTCAAAACATCCACCTGCACAACAAATTCTTTGCTGTAATCTGGACTGGCTAACACAGGGGGTCCTCCCAAAGCTTCTTTAAGCTTCTGGAATGCCTACTCACATGATGTGGGCCACACTATCTTATCTGGCCTGTTTTTCCTTGTCAGATCTGTGAGGGGAGCAGCTGTGGTACTATAACTGGAGACAAACTTTCTGTAGTACCACGCTGTCCCTAAGAATTCCCTCACCTGCCTTTTGGTAACAGGTACAGGCCATGCCTGAATGTCTTCCACTTTGGCAGGTTCTGGTCTTATCTTACCATTCCCCACGCTATGTCCCAGGTCGGAGACCTCTGCCATACCCACCTGACATTTGCTTGGCTTAATGGTCAACCCTGCCTTCTGCAGTCTGCCTGGCACCTCCCTGACATGTTGAAGGTGCTCTTGCCAGGAATGGCTGTAGATGGCAATATCATCTATGTAAGCAAGGGCAAATCCTCCTGCTCCTTCTAGGATATGATCTACCAGCCTCTGGAAAGTTTGAGGCATTTTTCATTCCAAAGGGCACCTTTATGAACTCATACAAGGCAAAAGGAGTCACAAACGCTGACCTCTCTCTAGCACTGGGAGTCAAGGGCACCTGCCAGTAACCCTTGGTAAAATCAATGGTGGTAAGATACGTAGCCCCACCCAGGTGCTCTAGGGGTTCATCTGTCCTAGGCATAGGGTAAGCATCTGACTCTGTGTGACTATTTAATTTCCTGTAGTCCACACAATAAGTGGTGCTGCCATCCTTCTTTGGCACAAGCATCACTGAGGAAGCCCAGGGACTGTTGGACTCTTGAATCACTTCTAGTTCCAACATCTCCTGTATCTCTTCCCTCAGAGTCTGTTTGATTCTCTCAGGCACTCTATAAGGGGCCTGCCTAATAGGCCTTTGGGGTCCTGTATCCACATGGTGTTGCACCAGGTGGGTGCACCTGGTTTCCCAGTGAACATGTCCCCAAACTCCTGTAACACTGCTCAGATTTCTCGAAGCTGGGTAGGAGATAGCTGCTGGGATATTGTTACCCTTTAAATGAGATGTCAGTCCAAGCCTCACTGAGGAGATCAGTCACCAGATCTCCCTCAGACTCATTCTGCAACCACTGCAAATACTCAGCACAAGGGCCTCCTTATCATGGTAAGGTTTCATCGTGTTAACATGGTACAATTTGTGCTCCTGCCTTGCAGTTCTACCATGTATCCACCAAAAGCAGCTTTTCACCAATAAACTTGTAAAAACAAATAAAGAAAATAGTGGTGTCTTCTTAGGTTACCACACTTTAATAAAACAATAAAATCACCTCCAGTTAGTGCTGTCATCTCAACTCTACAGAGACTTCTTCAGACTGAGGTTAACTTCTACAAAATTCCTTTTTTAAGGCTTCAATTGTCACATGGTTTAAACTCATCACATGATACATTCACTTTAAAATGTCACTTTGTCTTACTTACAACTTCCAAAAAGCTAACTTTGTGAAAATACTACAAAAAAAGTTAAGAAAAACATTTAAAAATACACTCAGGAAATACTTTATACATTTTCTAAAATACTTAATACATTTGAAAACATTTAAGAAACAAAGAAACACACTTTCACGAACATACTACTACACTATATTTTTAGAAAGTATTACTGATGTTTGAGCCTCTTTCTTTTCAAATGCATAACAAATTCCTCCCTATCATTTAAACCTGGTGGGAAGCAGGCATTAAGTTTGACCTGCCATAAGTATTCTAGCCAACCCAGCTCTTCTTCTATATTCATAACAGTAGTATCACTAGGTAGGGTCTCTACTACCAAGAATTTATACTCTCTTTTACAATTTTTTGCTTAAAGCATTATTTCATTACCTCTCTGTATGGCATATCTGTGCTCATAAATCCTTTTATATAGCTCTCTAGTTGTTCTGCCAATATAAAAGGATTTACAATCCAGACAAGTTATTAAATATGCAACACTTTTCAATTTACAATTAAAAACACCTGGAACTCTAACCACATTCTTACCCACCTTTATTTCTGAGGAATCTGTGTATATAAAGTTGCACATATTACAATTAAAACATCTTATCATCCCTCTCTTATTTGGTACTTCCTTTGGTTTATTTAGTTTAGCTTGAAAGAAGTTCTTATAACTTTTAGCCCTCTTCTGCACAAACTTTGGTTGTTCACCTATTTTGTTAATTATTATTTCACTATTAGTTTTAAGCACTCCCCAATTATGATTTATCACCCTTTTTATTGCTCCTGAATCTACTCTATTTTGTATGGTCATTGCTGTTCTATACTTATATTGTGTCATACAAGATTCATTTCTTGTTTTACTTTTTTCTCTCATCTCTATTTGTTCATGTAATATTTTCATTATTTCTTTTTCTGGATATCATCTAACTTCAATCTTAGAACAAAAATTTTTCGCCTCATTTAGAAAATCTTCATCTTTATATGTTAAGCTACTTATTCTACTTAACTGTCCCTTTATTATATTAATTTTGGTTTTCTTGGGGTGCAGACTTGAATAGTGTAAATAACTGTTATTCTGAACTTCTTTCTTACAGATTTTAGATACCAAACTTTCTTTATCTTTATATACTATAACATCTAGATAATTAATTTCTTTCTTATTATGTTTGTAAAATCTAAATATGCGCACACATTATTCATATACTTAATGAACTCTTCTAGTTTGTCCAACATTCCTCTCCACACCATAAAAACATCATCAATAAAACACACAATCTTATCTATGTACTGTTTATACTCACTTTCTAATATACTTGCTGCTTCCCAGCCATTCATGTACATATTTGCATAGATGGGTGCTAGGGCTACACCCATTGTGACCCCATTCATTTGTACATAGATTTCTTCATAAAAAGACAAGTAGTTGTAATTCAATACTATATGTATCATTTCCATTATTAAGGCTACTGTATCTGCTGAGTACTTCTTTGATTCCAGTAATTAAATTCTTACAGTTTCCATCCCTTCTTTGTTGGGGATGAATGTGTAGAGAGATTTTATATCCAGTGTTACTAGAAAGTCCTTTTCTTCTACTTTTATTTCTTTTAATTTATTTAGGAAGTCAAAACTATCTCTTATATAAGTTTCACTTACAGAGACTACTTTTTGTAAATGCTTATCTACATATACTGGCAGGCCCTCTGTTTTGCTACCTGCACTGGCTACTATGGGTCTTAAAGGAGGATTATTAAGGTTTTTATGAGTTTTAGGTATTCCTGATATTTTACTTATTTTGGGGTTAGTTGAAAATAAACTCATCCTAACTCTCTCATCTATCCTACCAGTTAGGAACCATTCTTCAATACATGCATCTATTAATGCATACCCCTTTTTTACTTCTCACATATCAATTTTCTTATAATATTTAACATCTGTTAGTAATACCTTTATTTTACTTTCATAGTCTTCCCTGTCCATTGCTACCAAGGACCCACCTTTATCTGCTTTTAACAGAAGTAAATCAGTTTTATCTAACAAATTGTTAAAGCATTCTTTTTCTTTCATAGACATGTTAAAATAATTATATTCAGCCATCTTTTCTAATACTTCAGTTATCTGTGCTTCACATATGCTCAAAAACATTTCCAACTCTTTACATAAAGGGGGGTTGTAAAGTAACACATCACTTCTTTCATAATTTTTCAACATCACATCAAAATGTAACAATCTGACATTGTCTCTCAGCCCATTTATTGTCTCTACTTTATTTTCTCATTGAGCTGGTGCAAAGTTCCATCCTTTGCTGAGAGCTAAACATTCTTGACTTGGAAAAACATAAGTAGGTAAATTAATAATTTTAAAATTTACTGCACCTATGTTTTCCACGACTGTTTTTTTCTGTCCCCAATACTTCTTCTGATTTCCTTTCCTCACAAAGCCATTTTTTGGCTGTCAGTTATTTTTAGATTTATTATATCCACTCTCTGCTGTTACCTGGGCCCAGGTTCTTTGTCCTTCATTAACTCTTTGATAGACATCCACAGCTTGTCGGCTCTTTACTAAAGGCATACTTTGTTTTTCTGCCCCCCGTTCACCAACTTCCGATATCTCTCTCAACTGGGGACTTGCCGTTGCATTGTTACAATTCTCATTATATTCTAATTGTTTTTTTTTGTTGCTCCCGACTTTTTCCACATTCTGTTGGCCTTATTTCATTGGTTTCTTTACTATTTAAGCATTCCAACCTCCTTGCAGCATTGGTTTCCACTTCCTGTTGATTCCTCTCACTCATAGCTTCATTCACTTGTACGCAATTGCATAAACATAGTCCATAGGCTGCTGCCACACCCCTGTATAATCCATTCTGTCTCATTCGTATTTTTTAAGTTTTCTGCTGCTTAACTGTGCATTAAGCTTGATCATGTTATCTTGCAGAATACTTATTTTACTGTTGAAATTTTCTGTTGTGGTAATTTATTTTAACATATTGTAGTTGTTTTGCATGTTATCCGATAACTCAGATGCTAGTTTTCTGTTGTGATTTAGTAACAGTTCCACATACTGCAGTCCAGCATTCTGATTAACCACCAGCCATTTATCCACAAATTCTTTCAGTAGATTTTCTCCAGCTGGTAATTTGTTGATTCTCAAGCCTTTCGGCACTCTTTGAACCTTTAGACAGGTTTCAAAAAACAACCCATAGGTGTATCATTGAAAATACACCCTGCTGGTAATGAGACAAAACTTGTCCCAGGAATTGCGTGGTTTTCCATCAAGACACAGCTGCAACTAAAGTACAATATCTGTATAAAGTATTTCCTGAGTCTATTTTTAAATGTTTTTCTTAACTTTTTTGTTGTATTTTCACAAAGTAAGCTTTTTGGAAGTTGTAAGTAAGAAGAAGTGACATTTTAAAGTGAATGTATCATGTGATGAGTTTAAACCATGTGACAATTGAAGCCTTAAAAAAGGAATTTTGTAGAAGTTAACCTCAGTCTGAAGAAGTCTCTGTAGAGTTGAGATGACAGCGTTAACTGGAGGTGATTTTATTGTTTTATTAAAGTGTGGTAACCTAAGAAGACACCACTATTTTCTTTATTAGTTCTACCATGTAGTTAACATCACTTACCTTGCTTACCATCTTGTAGGGTCCCTCCCAGGCTGCTTTCAGCTTGTTGTGTCTGACAGGAATGAGAACCATTACCTGCTGCCCTACAGCATACTTTATAGCTCAAGCATTCCTGTCATACCAGACCTTTTTCTGCTGTTGGGTTTCTGCCAGGTTCTCCTGGGCCAAGCCCATGAGTTCCTGAGCCTTGTCCTGAGGTTTAGGACATATGCCACAACAGACTACTTGTGAGATTCACACTCACTCTCCCACTCTTATCAGATTAAATCTAGAGGTCCTTTCACATTATGTTCATACAGCAACTCAAAGGGCGAAAAACCTGTAGATTCCTGGTGAATCTCTCTGTAAGAAAACAACAGAAGGGGAAAATATTTGTCCTACTCCCTCTTAAACATGCCTGTAGCATGGACTTGATTGTAGAGTTTAACCTCTCAACAAGACTATTAGTCTGGGGGTGGTAGGGGGTGGACTTCAGGTGCTTCACCCCACAGTCCTTCCACAGACAAGCCAGCAGGTCTGACATGAAATTGGCTCTTCTGTCAGTCATTATTTCTTCCGGGAAACCTACCCTGCTGAAAATCTCTAACAAAGCATTTTCCAGCTTTTCTGCCTTAATAGAGGACAAAGTCACTGCCTTAGGGTATCTTGTAGCATAATCTACTACCACTAGGATATACCTTTTCCCTTTGGAACTTGGGGTACTCAGAGGCCCCACAATATCCATAGCTACCCTCTGAAATGGCTCCTCAATCACAGGCAAAAGCATCAATGGAGCTCTCATCTTGTCTCCTGCCTTGTATACCTTTTGTTACTGCTCAGAGCTCCTGCAGTACCCGGTTACATCTCTGGAAATTCCAGGCCAATAGAGGTTCTGCATAATATGTCTCTTTGTACGTTTTATGCCCATATGACCTGCAAAGGGAATATCATGGGCTATGGCTAGAAGTGCCAGATGGCACTAGGCACTACTAACTGCTGTATTCTCTCACATTCTAGCCCTCCCTCAGGGGTCCATCTCTATACAGTAACCCTTTGTCCCAGTATACAGATTCCCCCTTCCTTGAGAATCAGGTGCCTCACTAGCTGCCTCCCTCAGGATTTGCAATGTAGGGTCTGAGAGCTGAGCCTGTCTCAACTCTCTTCGTAACCCTTCCCAGATCCCCTTCAACAGGAAGTCTGGCATCCTCTGACAGTGGTGCATCACTGTCAGCCTGGGTACTACTACTCACCTCTTCCTTTGTAGTCACTCTGTCCAAGGGAACAATCAGTACCCACAAGCAGCTGTGGCTCACCTTTAGCCTCACTGCTACAGGGTAGCTCCCTTCCTGAAATAATCACCTCACCAGTACTGGCTGCAGGTATGCAGTCTGATTGGGTCTCTCCCAGACTACTAGACCCACATGGTCATCTCCTAGCCTGACTGTGTGTAACTGCATTAACACATGGTACTGTCTCATCAAAATCCTTCCCTATCAGGACATCTTCAGGATTGTAGTTTGGTACCCTTGTTGCCTCTAGACAACCTACTGTTGACATTTTGTCCTTTCCACTTACTGGCTCCCTCACCTTTTGTTCCCAACCTTGCCTCCATGGACATATGTATGCCAAATAGCCCCACTGGTTGCATTCAAAACATTTAACCGTAGGTCCTGGATGTACCTGGACTAGTGGCTTCCCCTGCTGCTGTCAGAGTCTGTTGGGGCAGTCTGGTCTACCCACCATGGGTTCCTTTAGACCCATGAGCAGTACTGGGGGTCCATTTCCTGTGCAGTGAAGCTCTGCTTGCTAGGTATATGTCTCCCTTCTTCCCCAATTCATCTGAAGTAGCACATTGTCTATCAGCTAACCAGATCCTCATGTCCTCAGACAAAATGTTAAGGGCTTGTTCCCTCACCAAAAGGTCTGCCAGCCCTTCAAAAGTGGTGACCTGGCATCCACTCACTCACCTATGTAAATAAGTGCTCAGTTCAGCAATATGTTCACACACACTTTCATCTGCCTTGTGTATATGCTTATGAAACATTTCCCTATAAGTTTCAGGTGTTAGCTTAAAAAATTCTAGCAAACAATTCTTAACAGCAGTATAATCAGAAAAATCATGATCAGTTAATTTAGGCAGCACAGTTACAGCTTTAACATGGAGTAAGGAGATCAGGAATTGTACCCAGAGCCTTTGGTCAACATCATACTGTTTACATATCATCTCAAATATATGAATGAAACTATCAAAATTATCTCCCTCTGTAAATTGTGGAAGAAATGTACTGACCTGTTGCTTCTGGTGTTCAGTTACTACCTTCCCCATTACCTCCATGACTCTGGCAAAGAATAAGCATTTCCTTTTTATGCTGCCTCTGCCTCTCCTCAGATTACAGGCATAGCAGTTTCTCATTCTCCTCAGCCTGTAGACATCTCAGTCACTCTGCTGCTTCTCCTTCCAAATGCCTGGTCTCCAACTTAAGTCTCTTTAGCTCCAGATGGATTTTAAGTCCTCTGCAAAAAGGTTGAACTGTCCATTCTCAGTGTTGTACACCTCCACGGCCAGTCTGATCATCTCCCTGATTGCTGTTTTCTGATGCAGCTGTGACCAAAGCTGCAATCATGTCTGCCATAGTCAGGTTTCCATGCATCAGTCCCTTAGCCTGGCAAATCTCAGCCAACTGTCTGTCAGCTTGCCATACTCCTTTTCTGACATGCTTGCCTGCTCTCCCTGACTAACTAAGCTAACAAAAGAAGTAAAACAATTGTGATCTGAACTCTGAATATTCACTGCATGGCTGATTTAGAGTGCAAAAACACCTTCAGTGATCACTGTACACAGGCTACAGGAATTCACTATCCAGACCACTATAAGCTAATTAGTATGTGATGTGACTAACTCACCACTATAAAACAATTAATATTTGATGTAGATATCCCACTACTACCACCAATTAATATGTGACGCTCATGCACTGGCCCAGTAATCAAGGAGCCTCAATCCTCACCACTAGCACCAGTGAAGAGCATCCACATTGGGAAGGATAACAAATACACACACAGTAAAGTTCAATTTCCATTAAGAGCACACAGAGATCACAGTCAGTCTGGGGCTGGTTTCTCCCTTTTTCTCCAGATCCCCAATAAGACTCTCCACTGGCACAGCTATAGAGTGGAGTCCTTAGCCAGGGATCCAAGCCAAGTCCTCCCAGCACGCCCTCTGTCCAACCAGTGCTTTGTGTCCCTGCCCAAGTAGCTCAAAGACACACACACACACACACACACACACACACACACACACACACACACACACACACACACACACACACACACACACTTTGAGATATGATTTATATACAACCACATAAACACTCCTAGGGAAGGCTGGCACAGGTTCACTAGCTGTGCTCCTTCTGTTCAGGCTGTTAGATAGTAATCCACTGCCACCAAAACCCCTATTTATCAGCTACCAATAAGGCCCTTCCAAAGGGGTGTCCAATTTTACTGTGCAATATTATTATCCAGTTAGTAAGTGTGACCAGAACTTTTAAGGCTTATTGGAGTGGCTTTATACATTATTACTATATACATGCAATGTACTCTAGAGCTTAAACTTTCTCTACACAAAACAGCCACAGTTTAAAGGTTTGAAAATATTTAATAATAAATAATAAAAAACACAAGACAAATTTCCTCAATTCAATCCAGTGCTAGTCAAAAGTTCAGACATCACAGGAAAATCTTAAAATAATACTGTAGAATAGTCTGACATAAATATAGAAAACAGCTAGACTAAAGTTACTATTTTCTATCTATTTCTAAGAGAAGTCACTGTTCTAAATAAATATCCTACTTACAAGCAAAGCAAAGTACTGATGAGTTGATGGTTTCAGGTTCAGGCAAAATCCAAAATGCTCTAAAACTCTCTCTCTGAGAAAGTCTTAAATTGATAATAGATCACTGCTGTCTCATTTTAGATTACATCATTCTTGACACTTCTGATTTAATTTCCCAGGCTAACAGAAACTTAGAGTTTTAACAGTTTTTTGATCTTGCACCTGGCTAGGAAACCACAGTAGTAAAAGACATTTTATATGTAAAATCTAGCAATTAACTCTGGTCTCAATACAGTAAAAAGAATGTCTTAGCCCAGACATCTTGTCTCGATTCCAAAATGGTGGACAGCCTGTAAGCACACTGACAGTGCAGCTCCTGCATTCCTATACTATAATCTGACTTCAAACCAGCACATCACTTGGGAAAGCTATACCAAACATCAATGGATTAAAGCAGAAATATGAGTGCTTACTTGTTCCATCTTTATTTTTCAAAAATTCTCTCATTCTGAAGCAAAAATAATTACTTGTTAGAAACAGAGCCCTGAACCGCATGGTATGGATTCTTCAAGACCAACAGGCCTAATAAGAGGAAAGTAAGAAGAAAAACAACTTTCATAACAAGACTTATTTAAAATTCTGCACTACTACTAGGAATCTAACTATACAAGATTAATGGAGAATCAGCCAGATCGGCTGGAAACTGTAATCACAAAAACCAAACTGTTTGCAATTACTACTTCTGAGAAAGAAACCACTGCTAAAAGGCAAAAAATTAACAAGCAACAACAAGAAGCTGGTAAAATGTGTCAAAGATTAAAACAGGAACAACCTTTAACACTGGAGGATCTGAAAACTGCTTTACAACCTTTACTAACAGAAGTGCAGGGTTTCTGTCATAAGCTAATTACATTTGGCTCTACTCTGGACCAAATTGTGCTTAGGCTAGAACAAAATGAAGCTAAAGTTATGGACAATGAGCTAAAACTAAATGAACTGCAACAAAAAGCACAAACCAATGACACCATAATTAAAGAATTACAGCAAAAAATGTTTGACTTGGAAGCTAGAAGTCGGAGAAATAATTTTATCATAAGAGGTATTCCAGAGAGCTTTGATAATCCACAACTTATTCCAATAATAAAAGAAATACTAAGCTCTCTTCTGACTAATAAAGATCTCCTGGATGAGATAGTGATTAAAAGAGCCCACTGAGCTATAAAGTGTACACAAACAAGTGATCTTCCAAGACAAATCTACATCAGACTGCTTAATTCAGCACATGTTCAACAGATACTGTCAGCTTATAAAGTTAAAAAGAATGTTACATGGAGAGCACATAAAATTACAATTACTCAAGATGTTCCTTTAGAAATTAAACAAAATTGACAGAAACTCAGTAAATACTGCACTTACCTCATTGAAAATAAGATTAATTTCCAAATGAAATATCCTGCAACTTTAACATTTTATTACAAAGAAGAAAAATATCCCTGGAAACACCTGACCAGGCAAAATCCACCTTTCTGCATCTCTTCAAAGTAAATCCTGCCTGAGACAACTCTTTTCATATCTTTTGATCCAAAACATTTGGAAGGCTAAACAAGTGCTACAGCTCCAAAGAATTACAGGACAGAAGATTATACCACTCTTATGGGAAACTTCAAGCAAAAGGATGTGGAATGTGTTTTAAATAGCTCTGCTTACCTGCCTGTAAAGAAAATGTTTCTGCTACACTGTAATACTTAAGGTACTGTCTTTTAATAACTGCCTTCTACATTTAAAGGCTGGAAAGCTACCTAACACTGACTGCATAGAGAAATGACTTTAAAGTGCATTTACAGCTTACAAAAAAGAAGTGTTAAACTACATTTAAAAAATGGGATATAACCTTTGATATAATAGTTTAAGTAGGGTAAATACTAGACATTAGTAGTTTCAGTTAAAATGTATAATCATTATTCTACTGGCATAATCATTGAGTTGCTTTTAAGTGTGTCTCTGAGCAAGGTACAAAAACATTTCTCCTTTTTTTTCTCTCTGTTCAGTAGATGGCACTGGTTAATTAATAATATGAATTCACAATGATGTGCTGGTATGGCTTTTGTTAGTGCAGTGTTAAATGAAGTTTACAATACATTTTAAAGAATCACAGTTAGTTGTTGTTAGCAAAAATAATGCAAATGTTTTTGAACTTTAAAGTGCTGCCTTCTTTAAATGTTTAAAATGTATAATCATTATTCTTCTGGCATAACCATTGAGTTACTTTTAAATGTGTCTATGAGCAAGGTACAAAAACATTTCTGTTTTTTTTTCTTTTCCCTCTTTTTGTTCAGTAGATGGCACTGGTTAATTATTAATATGAGTTCACAATGATGTGCTGGTATGGCTTTTGCCAGTGCAGTGTTAAATGAAGTTTCCAATGCATTTTAAAGAACCACAGTTAGTTGCTGTTAGCAAGAATAATGCAAATGTTGTTGAATTTTAAAGTGCTGCCTTCTTTAAATGTTCATATATTGTACTTGTTTTTTGAAAATATTGTTTTGTAAACTCTTTAATAACTCTTGAAATGTTAAGAATTATAATATGTTGCTGTTACTGCAAAACTTTTTATAAAAGCTACTTTTCTCTTTCTCTCTATATAATATCTAAGGGTACAATTAAAATACTATTTTAAGAAGTCTGAAAATAAATATGCAGTACATAAATAACAAAAGGAGTGGGATGGACACAGTCTGTTAGCTGATGACTGTTCGCATTTGGAACAGTATGGGTATTATTGACATCCCTCTGGTAAATATTTACTCCTTGTTGCTAAAAATAATAGTTTATTTTAGTTTCTTAACTCATGCACATTTACTAATACAGAGGGATGGGTGGTTAGGCACCTATTTAGAGTTTAGGAGTATAGAAGTCACAACATTTATTCTTAAGATAAATACACTAACAGACAAAGTTTATAACTGTATTTTTGAGTATCAACTAATGAGAAACTTCAACAATATTAATAAAAAATTATACCTATAGACTCTTGGAATGTTAAAGGGATGGTAGATAAAAAGAAAACACATTTAATCATTCACCTCACATACTAAACTAAGGCTGATATAACTTTCTTGCAAGAAACTCACTTAGATGACCAACTTTGGGTTAGGGAAAGGAAAAGAAAATGGGTTAAAACAATAGTTGCTGCAAATTATAGTTCTTTGTCCAGGGGAGTGGCCATTATAGTAAATAAATCCTTCCAAGGAGAGATTACTTCCTATGAAGCTGATGCAAAGGGAAGATGGGTATTACTTACTACTGAATATCATACTTTGAACAAACCATTGCTCTTTCTTAATATATATAGCCCCTGCTCAAATCAACAGCTCTTCATTTATGAAATCTTTAATATATTAGCCAAATACCCAAATCATCTGTTTATTGTAGGTGGGGACTGGAATGCTTTACTAAATCTAGATAAGGATAGATCACATAATAAAAACAGACAGTCACAATCTACCACTACAGCACTTGAAGAAATACAAACTACATTTGAAATAGTTGACCCTTATGTTAAATTTCAATACGATAAAACAATATCAAGATTCACTTTCTTTTCAGCCACTCATAAATCTTGGTCCAGGATAGATGCTTTTCTAATTTCCCTTGCTTTCCTTTCTAACAAATTAAATTATGCTGCATCAACTAGAACTCTTTCAGATCATTCCAAAATTAGACTTTTAATAAACTTTCAAGACCATAAACAAAATATTTCCTATCTCAATACCTAGACGTTAAATCCTAAAATTATACAAAACCAAGAAACAACACAAGAAATTCAGAATGTCCTAGCCCAACTCCAAAATGATTTTATATCCACTCAAATTCCATATGACATACAATGGGTGGCTACCAAGGCAGTCATCAGGGGTATTACTTTTCAAAAATCTGCATTGCTCAAAAAAATATAACAATCTTAAGAATGAACTAGAGTATCAAATAAACACTGCTAAATTAGAACTTCAGGAAAAAATATTCTAAAGATCTTGAGGAAAAAATAATTAATTGGCAAAAACAATTACACAAGCACTGTTTAGAAAATATCTCCTTCTTAGAATTAAGGTCAACATATCAATACTCAGAATGGGCTCAAACACCATCAAAATTCCTACCTAGACTAATTAACATAAAAAGTGGACCTCCTAGGATCAAAGAAATAAAATATGAAGGACAGGTGAAATATAAAGACCAAGATATAGTGGACGCTTTTGAAGATATTTATAAGAAATTATACAATATACCCTTATCACCATCTACAGACAGATTTGAGGATTTTATACATAATATACACTTTCCACAAATTACAGAAGATCAAAGGAAACTCTTAAAATCACCATTACAATTAAAAGAGGTAAAATCTGCCATAAACAAACTAAAACTAGGTAAATCTGCTGGGCCTGATGGATACACATTTGCTTTTTATAAGCTATTCATGGAACCTATCTCCAAAGTTTTATTAAAAGTTTTCAACTATATAATAAAATATGGTATAACAGACAAATAATTAAATAACTCCAAGACTGTGTTGATTCCTAAACTGCATTCTGATCCAACAGATCCAGCAAATTATAGACCAATAGCCCTCATAAACACTGATCTTAAGATATTAGCCCATGTTATAGCAAATAGAGTTAAGAATATACTCCCCTCTATTATTTCCCAACAACAAATGGGCTTTATGACAAACAGACAAACAAGTGACAACACCCTCCTCTTAGATACCGTTGTAAGACTACTTAATAGTGATAAATGCCCCAGATATGCCCTTACAGTAGATGCAACCAAAGCTTTTGATAGAGTAAACTTACACTTCCTCTTTAATATACTGCCTTTATATGGTTTTCCTCAGGAATTCATTAAAATGATCCAGGTTCTGTATCAGAAAGCTTCTACCACTGTACAGGTAAACAAATGTATAACTAACCCTATACTCTTATCCAATGGTACAAGGCAAGGATGTCCTCTTTTGCCATACCTATTTCATCTTTATCTAGAACCCCTCCTTCTGTTTATTTCACAAAAAACCTTTCATCATATTCCCAGAATCCACAATACAAATCTTATATACTCGGCCTTTGCCAATGACTTAAATATATACTTCCAACTCCCCACTACTGACCTCCCAAAAATACTTAAAGCTATTGATGAGTTCTCGCTAGTTTCAAACTATAACTTAAATTTAAACAAGTCACACATATTTCCCCTCAGTCTTATAGGTCATAAAGAATTGTACTTTCCCATGAACGAGATCAAAATAAACTATCAGATAAAATATCTAGGAATACTATTTACTTTGGACTTCAAAGATATTATAAACAATAACCTACTAAGTACATGGACTAGTATTAAAAACAATACTGATAGATGGAAGAACATCAATATGTCTCTACTGTCAAAAACTAGTGTTGTCAAGATGAATTTTCTACCAAGAATACTCTTTCAATTAAATGCTACTTTTTTCAAATATTCCCCAAAACTTCTTCCTTACCATGGAAAAAGCTATATCAAGATTCTTATGGTATCCCAAATCTACCAGAATTAAATATGGAAAACTTGTACTCGCCAAAGATAAAGGGGATTGGGGTTGCCTGATTTTAAGCTTTACTATAGTATAATTACTGTCTACAGACTAATACAAATAATAAACTATGACTCATATATAAATACTTGGTCACCCCAGTGGACCAAAATCTGGTATGAACAATTGAAATCCCTTGGCTATAATATCAAATCCCTACCATTCTTGAATTTAAACCAGACTAGCATATACATGAAGAATCTACACCCACTAATTAAAAACATGATTCTTACAACACAGAAACTATTTAAATCATTGCAATTAGTTGACGCTTTTGCCCTCATACAACCATTACACCTAAATCCTAATCTACTAATAAATAATAAACCCATAAATCTAACAAACTACCCCTTGATAAAAGACTACACAATATGGGATATATACCAATGGAAAGACTCTAACACGGGGCAAATGAGAATTGAACTCAAACTTCCTAACAAATATAGTAGTATCCTTAACCAACTTCACCATCTTATAAATGCTAAATTCTCACAAATACACACTGACTTACAGAACATAAATTTAGTTAAATTAATACTTGAAAATCTTGCGATTAAAGGGAAAACAATTTCTAGGACTTATAAAAGTGTGATGAGCGCAAAACATCAGAATTCTTTATTATTTCTAAACTACTGGCAAACGAAAAATCAATCACTGACTCAAGAAAATAAGAAACTAGCCATTGAAAATACAATCAAATTCATTCCTTTCAAGAAGCTGTTATATACACAAATTATGGTAAATGACAATTTATATTATACCTTGTCTAAATTAAATCCTAACTTTTCGCCTATATATCCCCATTGTCCGGATCAAAGAGCTGATATTTTGCATGTCATGTGGAACTGTACTAAGATACACAACTTATGGTGTTCCTTGAGAGTAACAGAAAGACTGTGTACAAAACAAAAGTAAAAACCACAAAGGGTAGGTTCCACAAGTGTATCCAAGGTGGAGGACTCCAAAAGTAAATGCAATAGTTCACCCAATATGTTCGTAAAAGCACCACTCCAAGCAAAGGAATCCACGTAAATCCTCGTAAGATCAAATAATTTATTCCACGCAAGGTTAAGCAAAGCAAATAATTAAAACAAATAGTAAAACCAATAACGTAAAACACTCTAACAAGCGTTTTTCGTTCGCTACACTGCCCGAACTTCTTCAGACAAACGTTAGTTCTATCAACGTGTTCAGTTTAAATATTTAAATTTACATAATTAATTAATTAGACCACTGTCCTAAAATAACTACGCATAAAGCTAAATCAACCCAGGTAAACTGAATCACCCTAGTTTGGATGAAATAGCCTACTTTTAAGCTACTTTTAATCTACTTTTAAACTGCAGGGAACATCCAATGACCAAGATTGATTTACTTGTGCCAACACTTCAAACTCAATCTAATACATAGTAAAGCACCCTATTTCTGTTTAAAAACAACCACTAAAAATTAAAAATTAAAACATTCAACCATTGAAACATTTAAAGCATTTAAAACATTTCAGGCATTTTAAACATTTAAGGCGATCCACACATATAAACATTAAAAACTTTTCGACCCTCCGGTGGACACTACTTTTGTAATAAAGTGATATATAAGTGCATAACATAGTAGTGTTTACCGTAGTAATACTTAATATATATACTGACTACTTTTAGCTAACCTATTCACCGCTGTCAACCTAATATCATTATAAATCCGGTAGTATACTAAAAGTCTACTAAAGTGTAATGACAGCATTGGTGTCAGGAGGAATTCTCTGTTCTCCACAATGAGACAGGTTGTGTTTCATTACCTAAGACCCGTGAATTTCGACATCGGAAAAGTGTTTTTGGGGAAAAGTCAGTTACGTGTATACACAAAGGTCTTCTTTTTCCATAACTAATACTTGAACTTAAAATTTATACATAAAATATAATTTTATCTTAATAAACTTTTCAGTTTAAGTAGACACATTATTGAACAAGCCTCGTTAAGGCCAGGGGTTTTATGTGCCCCCAAACGTAATTGCCAACTGAGTTCCTTCTTTTCCAGTTGGAGCTTGGACAGGTTGTCATTACGTAGGTTATGATTATCAATCTGTACCTGGTCAATAGCCATAAAATCAAATGAGTGACCTTCATTCCTATTACAATGCTTTGCCAAGGCGTTGTCCTCTTTGTTTGTACTAATTGCATAGCAATGTTCATACACCCTGTCCTTCAAACGTCTATCTGTTTTACCCACATAAAATGCGGGACATTGTTTACACTGTGCCAGATAGACAACTCGCCTACTATTACAGTTGAACCTTTTCCAAATCACAAAGGTATCCAAACCTATTGTGAATGAGTCAAGAGTGTTGATGTAGGCACAGTGTCTACAAGTCCCGCACTTACTAGTGCCTCCCTTACCCTTTTGTCTCGCTGGTTTCCTTTCGAGGAGTTGTTTCATGTTGGTACCCCTCCTAAATGTAATGATGGGTCCCAGTTCAAAGGTTTGTGTTGGTTCGTTGTCCAAAGACAGACAAAACCAATATTTACTAAGAACCTTCGAAATTTCAAAAGCTTCTGGGCAGTAGGTAAAAACAAATGAGACCTTAAAGTTCATGTTCCTCCCAATGGTCGTGACAGTCGTGACCCCCGAGTTATTAGGGACCTCAATGTTTTGAATGCCGTTCCCATCCAAATGTGTTTCAGCTGGGTGTGTGTTTAAATTCTGTGGGCCCAAAATTGGTTTATAAATCCCATGTTCTCTCTTTAAAATAACCTCCTTAAAAATACCCTCCAGAAATGAACTTGGGTATCCCCGGTGTTGAAACATCTGGTACAATTTCTCACATTCATTTACAAAATCCTCCTCAAGTGTGGTCATCCTAGCCACCCTGACCAGTTGGCCTTTCACCACTGATTTCTTCTGGTGCCTAGGGTGAGAACTTGAGAAGTGCAGATATGTGTTAGAGAATGTCTTTTTCCTGTAAATTTTAGATATGTAGTGTCCTTCGTGTTTACTAAGGATGATATCCAAAAAACAAATATTGTTTACTTGGAAATTCATAGTAAACCTGAGAAACCCTGTTGTAGAGTTAAGAAATTCAACAAGTTCCTCAGCTAATACCTCATCCCCTTTAAATAAGATGAAGATGTCGTCCAGGTATCTTTTATACATATAGATGTGTTGTTTCCAGGCACTATTCAACACACAAGATGTCTCCCAGTGGGCCATAACTAGATTTGCAAAGCTTGCGCCCACCGGGGACCCCATAGCCACGCCTATTTTCTGTAAGAACAACTTGTCCTCAAAGGAGACATAGTTGTTCTTCAGGATAATATCCAAAAGTTGTTCGACAAGGTTACATTGGTCACTACTGGCTCCCTTTGACCCTAAAAATTCTATAACCCACTGGATACCTAAATCCTGGGGAATACTAGAATAAAGGTCACACACATCCACTGTCAAGAAGTTAAGGGAGCTGTCAAACACTACTTTCTGTATGCTCTCGAGAAAAGACCATGAATCCCTAAGTATCTGGGTTTCCTTTTCTACGTATTTTTTGAGAATTAGATCTACTAATTTTGCAACGGGGTAAGTTATTGATTGGCGTGCATCAACAAGTGTACGAAAAGGGGGGTTATTTAAATCTTTATGTAGCTTTGGAATCCCAAATACTTTAGGGATTCTTGGGGCTAACATGGTTAGGTATTGACTTTGCTCACCATCAATTAGACCATCAATAAATAGGTCATTAATATGTGATTTAACTTGAAGGTATGCTTGGTTAAGCTGGTTTTTGCTTACTGGTTCGTAGGTATCTCTTTCAAGTAGCATGTACATGATTCTTACATAATCAACATTGTGTACAATTGCCAAACCCCCTCCCTTGTCCGGTTTCATAATTCTCACTGGTAAGTTCCTGAACAGTGTTAGTAGATGTTTTTCGTCCTTGGATATATTGGCCTGATAACTACGATGTGTTCTAGAGACTATATCCCTGAATTCTATTTCACAAAGCTGTTCAAACAAATGTAGTGAGTTGTTCAAGGGTGGGTTAAAACTACTAGGAACTCGCAAAGAGTCAACAGGTGGGTTGGAATCACCAAATATCATATTTAAATTCAGCTTTCTAATAAACATTTTAAAGTCAACTAATAGCTCCACAATGTTGCAGGCCTGTGAGGGCACAAAAGTAAGCCCTTTAGCAAAAAGTTCAACCAGTCCACTATCCACATAACACTCAGTGTAGTTGTAAATTTTAAAGTCAGCATCCTTATTGGTCACGGTTTCAAATAACATTAGTCCCACTGTTTGTTGTTGCTCCGCGTGTTGTAATGTCTCTTCGGGGGAACTCGTTGTTGTAATTTCCAGTTCCTCCCCCTCCCCCCTCTGTAGTTTTTTTGAGTGTGTTGGCGATGACCACACTTGAGGAGGATTTTGTAAATGAAAGTGAGAAATTGTACCAGATGTTTCAACACCGGGGATACCCAAGTTAATTTCTGGAGGGTATTTTTAAGGAGGTTATTTTAAAGAGAGAACATGGGATTTATAAACCAATTTTGGGCCCACAGAATTTAAACACACACCCAGCTGAAACACATGTGGATGGGAACGGCATTCAAAACATTGAGGTCCCTAATAACTCGGGGGTCACGACTGTCGCGACCATTGGGAGAAACACGAACTTTAAGGTCTCATTTGTTTTTACCTACTGCCCAGAAGCTTTTGAAATTTCGAAGGTTCTTAGTAAATATTGGTTTTGTCTGTCTTTGGACAACGAACCAACACAAACCTTTGAACTGGGACCCATCATTACATTTAGGAGGGGTACCAACATGAAACAACTCCTCGAAAGGAAACCAGCGAGACAAAAGGGTAAGGGAGGCACTAGTAAGTGCGGGACTTGTAGACACTGTGCCTACATCAACACTCTTGACTCATTCACAATAGGTTTGGATACCTTTGTGATTTGGAAAAGGTTCAACTGTAATAGTAGGCGAGTTGTCTATCTGGCACAGTGTAAACAATGTCCCGCATTTTATGTGGGTAAAACAGATAGACGTTTGAAGGACAGGGTGTATGAACATTGCTATGCAATTAGTACAAACAAAGAGGACAACGCCTTGGCAAAGCATTGTAATAGGAATGAATGTCACTCATTTGATTTTATGGCTATTGACCAGGTACAGATTGATAATCATAACCTACGTAATGACAACCTGTCCAAGCTCCAACTGGAAAAGAAGGAACTCAGTTGGCAATTACGTTTGGGGGCACATAAAACCCCTGGCCTTAATGAGGCTTGTTCAATAATGTGTCTACTTAAACTGAAAAGTTTATTAAGATAAAATTATATTTTATGTATAAATTTTAAGTTCAAATATTAGTTATGGAAAAAGAAGACCTTTGTGTATACACGTAACTGACTTTTCCCCAAAAAAACTTTTCCGATGTCGAAATTCATGGGTCTTAGGTAATGAAACACAACCTGTCTCATTGTGGAGAACAGAGAATTCCTCCTGACACCATTGCTGTCATTACACTTTAGTAGACTTTTAGTATACTACCGGATTTATAATGATATTAGGTTGACAGCGGTGAATAGGTTAGCTAAAAGTAGTCAGTATATATATTATGTATTACTATGGTAAACACTACTATGTTATGCACTTATATATCACTTTATTACAAAAGTAGTGTCCACCGGAGGGTCGAAAAGTTTTTAATGTTTATATGTGTGGATCGCCTTAAATGTTTAAAATGCCTGAAATGTTTTAAATGCTTTAAATGTTTCAATGGTTGAATGTTTTAATTTTTAGTGGTTGTTTTTAAACAGAAATAGGGTGCTTTACTATGTATTAGATTGAGTTTGAAGTGTTGGCACAAGTAAATCAATCTTGGTCATTGGATGTTCCCTGCAGTTTAAAAGTAGATTAAAAGTAGCTTAAAAGTAGGCTATTTCATCCAAACTAGGGTGATTCAGTTTACCTGGGTTGATTTAGCTTTATGCGTAGTTATTTTAGGACAGTGGTCTAATTAATTAATTATGTAAATTTAAATATTTAAACTGAACACGTTGATAGAACTAACGTTTGTCTGAAGAAGTTTGGGCAGTGTACCGAACGAAAAACGCTTATTAGAGTGTTTTACGTTATTGGTTTTACTATTTGTTTTAATTATTTGCTTTGCTTAACCTTGCGTGGAATAAATTATTTGATCTTACGAGGATTTACGTGGATTCCTTTGCTTGGAGTGGTGCTTTTACGAACATATTGGGTGAACTATTGCATTTACTTTTGGAGTTCTCCACCTTGGATACACTTGTGGAACCTACCCTTTGTGGTTTTTACTTTTGTTTTGTACACAGTCTTTTGGTTCTTAGTTTGCTTGGAGGGTCGGTTCACACGTATCAGGATGGCAGACATACAGGAAGGGGAAAACCTCACGCAAGGCAACCTTACGCAAGGCAATTTGACTCAACTTTTAGAATTGATCAACACACGGTTGGATCGTTTATCGGAGAAAGTAGAAAGTGCTAATTTTGGGAGTCAACAGGGTGCCCACCCTGTTAGTAATATTTTACGGAGCCCAATTCAAACGCAGGGGACCTCTAAACACCAACCTAATATTCAACCTTGTGGCTCTATTGGGACAAGAACTACGAGGTCTGAAATAAACATGAATAATAATTTCGACCCACGGAACTGGCTTAATGACGAACTTAACCTTGAAGATCTGGGGAATATTGGTCAGGACCCCATTGAAACAGTAAGTGATACTCCTTTGGTAGAGAAGTTAAAAAGTTTTGACAACAAACTTTATAAAATTAAGAAAAAGCAACTTGAATTAAACTACCTGAATAAGTGCATAAGGGAGAAAATTGTTCCTAAGGGCCTAAGACTTTTTGTCTATCCAAACGGTCTGGAGTTTGGATCTGACTTTTATAACGAACTGGTCGAATTATTTAACAGCCACGGGCTAGATGTCCTAAAATGCATGGTCAAACACTATCAAATAGAACTTGACAGTTTGACTGCTGAAACAACAACTTTGGAAAGGGAGATTAAGGGTGACCTGGACTTTCATAGATATGAGTTCGAATTTAATAGAACCCTATCTAGTATTGCCCAGCAGATGTCAAAATTGAAAACAACCAAAATTAAAAAAACTCGAGAGGGACCTAAGGGCTTATAGGGAAGGTGGGGCGTTTCCGAAACCCCCTGGTTTTCAAACCCGGGCAAGCCAACTGAACCCTATTTCCACTAGACAAAGAAAACAAACAACAGGGTATTATACCGGGCAAGGTAATTATAAACCTAGCCAAAACATGGACACCAACGTGGTGAATGAGGAACATGACGGGGGGGGGCTGAAGGTTTAAATGACCCTGATACCATCTTTGACACCATGGAGGGGGACAACTGGTCAAACCAACGCACTCAAAGAAACTACAGAGGGGGGAGGGGGAGGAACTGGAAATTACAACAACCAGTTCCCCCGAAGAGACATTACAACACGCGGAGCAACAACAAACAGTGGGACTAATGTTATTTGAAACCGTGACCAATAAGGATGCTGACTTTAAAATTTACAACTACACTGAGTGTTATGTGGATAGTGGACTGGTTGAACTTTTTGCTAAAGGGCTTACTTTTGTGCCCTCACAGGCCTGCAACATTGTGGAGCTATTAGTTGACTTTAGAATGTTTATTAGAAAGCTGAATTTAAATATGATATTTGGTGATTCCAACCCACCTGTTGACTCTTTGCGAGTTCCTAGTAGTTTTAACCCACCCTTGAACAACTCACTACATTTGTTTGAACAGCTTTGTGAAATACAATTCAGGGATATAGTCTCTAGAACACGTCGTAGTTATCAGGCCAATATATCCAAGGACGAAAAACATCTACTAACACTGTTCAGGAACTTACCAGTGAGAATTATGAAACCGGACAAGGGAGGGGGTTTGGCAATTGTACACAATGTTGATTATGTAAGAATCATGTACATGCTACTTGAAAGAGATACCTACGAACCAGTAAGCAAAAACCAGCTTAACCAAGCATACCTTCAAGTTAAATCACATATTAATGACCTATTTATTGATGGTCTAATTGATGGTGAGCAAAGTCAATACCTAACCATGTTAGCCCCAAGAATCCCTAAAGTATTTGGGATTCCAAAGCTACATAAAGATTTAAATAACCCCCCTTTTCGTACACTTGTTGATGCACGCCAATCAATAACTTACCCCGTTGCAAAATTAGTAGATCTAATTCTCAAAAAATACGTAGAAAAGGAAACCCAGATACTTAGGGATTCATGGTCTTTTCTCGAGAGCATACAGAAAGTAGTGTTTGACAGCTCCCTTAACTTCTTGACAGTGGATGTGTGTGACCTTTATTCTAGTATTCCCCAGGATTTAGGTATCCAGTGGGTTATAGAATTTTTAGGGTCAAAGGGAGCCAGTAGTGACCAATGTAACCTTGTCGAACAACTTTTGGATATTATCCTGAAGAACAACTATGTCTCCTTTGAGGACAAGTTGTTCTTACAGAAAATAGGCATGGCTATGGGGTCCCTGGTGGGCGCAAGCTTTGCAAATCTAGTTATGGCCCACTGGGAGACATCTTGTGTGTTGAATAGTGCTTGGAAACAACACATCTATATGTATAAAAGATACCTGGACGACATCTTCATCTTATTTAAAGGGGATGAGGTATTAGCTGAGAAACTTGTTGAATTTCTTAACTCTACAACAGGGTTTCTCAGGTTTACTATGAATTTCCAAGTAAACAATATTTGTTTTTTGGATATCATCCTTAGTAAACACGAAGGACACTACATATCTAAAATTTACAGGAAAAAGACATTCTCTAACACATATCTGCACTTCTCAAGTTCTCACCCTAGGCACCAGAAGAAATCAGTGGTGAAAGGCCAACTGGTCAGGGTGGCTAGGATGACCACACTTGAGGAGGATTTTGTAAATGAATGTGAGAAATTGTACCAGATGTTTCAACACCGGGGATACCCAAGTTCATTTCTGGAGGGTATTTTTAAGGAGGTTATTTTAAAGAGAGAACATGGGATTTATAAACCAATTTTGGGCCCACAGAATTTAAACACACACCCAGCTGAAACACATGTGGATGGAAACGGAATTCAAAACATTGAGGTCCCTAATAACTCGGGGGTCACGACTGTCGCGACCATTGGGAGGAACACGAACTTTAAGGTCTCATTTGTTTTTACCTACTGCCCAGAAGCTTTTGAAATTTCGAAGGTTCTTAGTAAATATTGGTTTTGTCTGTCTTTGGACAACGAACCAACACAAACCTTTGAACCGGGACCCATCATTACATTTAGGAGGGGTACCAACATGAAACAACTCCTCGAAAGGAAACCAGCGAGACAAAAGGGTAAGGGAGGCACTAGTAAGTGCGGGACTTGTAGACACTGTGCCTACATCAACACTCTTGACTCATTCACAATAGGTTTGGATACCTTTGTGATTTGGAAAAGGTTCAACTGTAATAGTAGGCGAGTTGTCTATCTGGCACAGTGTAAACAATGTCCCGCATTTTATGTGGGTAAAACAGATAGACGTTTGAAGGACAGGGTGTATGAACATTGCTATGCAATTAGTACAAACAAAGAGGACAACGCCTTGGCAAAGCATTGTAATAGGAATGAAGGTCACTCATTTGATTTTATGGCTATTGACCAGGTACAGATTGATAATCATAACCTACGTAATGACAACCTGTCCAAGCTCCAACTGGAAAAGAAGGAACTCAGCTGGCAATTACATTTGGGGGCACATAAAACCCCTGGCTTTAACGAGGCTTGTTCAATAATGTGTCTACTTAAACTGAAAAGTTTATTAAGATAAAATTATATTTTATGTATAAATTTTAAGTTCAAGTATTAGTTATGGAAAAAGAAGACCTTTGTGTATACACGTAACTGACTTTTCCCCCAAAAAACTTTTCCGATGTCGAAATTCACGGGTCTTAGGTAATGAAACACAACCTGTCTCATTGTGGAGAACAGAGAATTCCTCCTGACACCAATGCTGTCATTACACTTTAGTAGACTTTTAGTATACTACCGGATTTATAATGATATTAGGTTGACAGCGGTGAATAAGTTAGCTAAAAGTAGTTAGTATATATATTATGTATTACTACGGTAAACACTACTATGTTATGCACTTATATATCACTTTATTACAAAAGTAGTGTCCACCGGAGGGTCGAAAAGTTTTTAATGTTTATATGTGTGGATCGCCTTAAATGTTTAAAATGCCTAAAATGTTTTAAATGCTTTAAATGTTTCAATGGTTGAATGTTTTAATTTTTAATTTTTAGTGGTTGTTTTTAAACAGAAATAGGGTGCTTTACTATGTATTAGATTGAGTTTGAAGTGTTGGCACAAGTAAATCAATCTTGGTCATTGGATGTTCCCTGCAGTTTAAAAGTAGATTAAAAGTAGCTTAAAAGTAGGCTATTTCATCCAAACTAGGGTGATTCAGTTTACCTGGGTTGATTTAGCTTTATGCGTAGTTATTTTAGGACAGTGGTCTAATTAATTAATTATGTAAATTTAAATATTTAAACTGAACACGTTGATAGAACTAACTTTTGTCTGAAGAAGTTCGGGCAGTGTACCGAACGAAAAACGCTTGTTAGAGTGTTTTACGTTATTGGTTTTACTATTTGTTTTAATTATTTGCTTTGCTTAACCTTGCGTGGAATAAATTATTTGATCTTACGAGGATTTACGTGGATTCCTTTGCTTGGAGTGGTGCTTTTACGAACATATTGGGTGAACTATTGCATTTACTTTTGGAGTCCTCCACCTTGGATACACTTGTGGAACCTACCCTTTGTGGTTTTTACTGTTGTTCCTTGAGAGTAAGATTAGAGAAGATGGGATATGAAAAATCAACCCTTA
This sequence comes from Protopterus annectens, assembly GCF_019279795.1. Classification (NCBI taxonomy): domain Eukaryota; kingdom Metazoa; phylum Chordata; order Ceratodontiformes; family Protopteridae; genus Protopterus; species Protopterus annectens. The sequence goes on along the minus strand of NC_056738.1, from coordinate 416,998,160 downwards.
CATGGGAGACAGCTATATTGCACATTAACATCAATCAACTTCCAAAAATATTAAAACATGTCTTTATTACGATGTGTGCCCTTATTAAATTCTTTATTACAAAGAATTGGAAGTTCATGTCTCCAATTACATGGGAAAATTTTAGCAATCTTGCTATCAAATATATCTCATCTCACAAATTAGTTTATTCAAAAACAAAAAAACAAACGCTATTACCAAAAATATTGGGGTTACTTACTAGATATAATTCTTGACAAATAAAAATCGCCCACAAATTGACATGGAAAGATAACCTTTTAATAAGAAATGAAATGTAGTATAACCAGTTTTCTTGCATCTCCCCCCTTCTCTTAGTATATGTGTATCTAGATATTTTCCCTAACCATACAACAAAATGGTTGAATTTCTATCTTTACTTTCTATATAGACTATCTCCATTCTACTATCCCTTATGAGACCAAAGGAACATAAGAATTCTCATACTCTACTTGACGATGGAGTGACTTCTAGTGTATATATTGTATGTATATATATATATATATATATATATATATATATATATATATATATATATATATATATATGTATAATTTTCTCAAAACGAGATTGTTGTCTGTTTTCTTTAGATATGTATTTGTATTGTTTATTTGTGTTTTTGAGTTATTGTATTGTTATTATTTGGAAAAAAAGAAAACTGAAATAAAGAGATTTTGGGAAAAAAAAGACATCTTGTCTCGAGCTCTGAGATCAAACAGACATGCAATGCTTGACTTATCAGCTTTCTTCCAGCAGAGGGCACTGTGGTTGCATTTTTGAAGTTCAGTTTTTTACATTTAAGAGAAGACATAGAATTAGGGTTGCCACCTTTTCAAATGCCCAAAGTGGGACATTTTTGGTATAAACGTCAGATTTTGCAGGCCAAAACATACCCATGGCCAGTACAAATGACAGAACTTCACTTTTTTGCCTACATAAAAGCTTATTCTTGTAGCATTTTAGTTGCTTACTCTGTTTCTTATAACATTTACGTGTTTCAGATACAGAATAACTGTTTTATGCAACTATTACATAACATATAGGAAATAATTTTGCCCTAAAATCTCAGGACATTTGCCATTTTTACAATTTTTTTTGTGGGACACAACTGCCCAAAGAGGGACTATCCCTCGCAAAGTGGGACAGGTGGTAACCCTACATAGAATTATCTACAAAATTCTGTCTAGCTGGGCTGGCAGCCTTTCAGTTTTTCACATCAACCAATAAAAATATTTTCCCCAAACAACAGTACTTAATTTGGTTAATTAATCAAAACTATCTAATAGATAAGAATTTCATTTTTAAGATATGGATACAAAAAGTTATTCAAACTTTTCTAATGGTTCTAGCATACTATCCATATAAGATACAGGCGGTCTGCCTAGAGAAACTTCCCTATTTTTATGAATTTTAGGTAAAGTATAAAATACTAGTAGAATAGACTATTCCACCTTTAATATTTTAACTTGTTGCTTTGTCAGAAAATTCAATCTTTCTCCCTTATTTAATAAAGCAAAATAATCTTTTTGAAATTCCTCTGTAGGATTCTTAAGTAACCTAGCATACTGTGATCAAGTAATATATTTTCACACATTTGATCATGCAATTTCATAGTTATTAAAACAATATTCATGGTACTGAAACTACAAATCCTTTTTCAAGCATGTTAGGAAATTAAGGAATTCTGTCCCACAATGCACTGAGCTCATCCATAATGGTATCACTCATTCTGATCCTAAGTATACAGCCAATGTATTATTAGACCAATTTACTGCTAACATTGCATCATTTACCCACATTGTTATCCACACTATCCCTGAAATATACTCTCCCTTGAAAACACCATGTAATAAGTCTTAGAACTGCATCAAAAGCTAAACAAAATACTTCCATGGGATCCAGCAACATACCAGGCTGCATTCTCCTCAACACCAAGTGTGCATTATCTGAACCTCTACTTAAACAGATAAATCTCAGCATACTACAGTTTGTGCCTGATGTCTGAATGACAGTCACTGTCACTTTGCTACAAAGGTAAAGGAACTCTACAGACACGGCTAATTATAGTCTCATAAGCCTCACCTGCCTTATATGCAAAGCCATGTAATGTACCACAGCAGATCTCATTAATGCAGACATGGGCAACTTAAGTGATTAAGATTCCAATCATTTTGATTTTATGCACCAGGTCCTGTCTCCTGAACCCTGGTAAGCTTCTTTGAAAAAGTTACAGATAATGTGGACAGTGATCAGTCGGTGTATATTGCATAGATCAATCTGACCAAAGTTTTTAATGTTATCACTCATGGTGGTATTATTGAAAAATGATATCAACCTAATATAACCCCAACTTTGTTTGCTGGATTGCAAATTAGCTATGCAACAGATCTCAGATTGTGAAAGTTGTTGGTATCCTGTCTGAACATAAAATCTGTAACTATTGGGGAACTGCAAGGATTAGTGGTAGGCACTTTCCTATTTGGCAATCATTTTGCTTATATCACAGAAGTATGGTTTACCAAATTTGCTAATGACTGCACACTAGGCACTGGCATTTGTCATCCACTGATATTAATTATCTTCAAAAAGAGCTAGAATATGAACATACCTGATGCAACAAAAATGTTGTCACATTAAATGCAAAAAAGTGCATCATAATAGTGGTGTGTAAAAAAATATGCTCCCACCTCATATGTCACAAGGGATTCTCCTCTTCAGAAAGACAGTCATAAGAAATCTGCACATGTCTAAAGATGGCAGAAGGTAATGCCTGCCTCTGGATGAAATTTGGACTGCTTTATTGTCTTGTCTCCTTCTGCCAGCACTTTAAGGTTGTATTGTGTCAGACTAGATTGATGGCGTTAAAGTCCGGCATGTAGAGTTCTTGTGTAAAGAACGTGTTATGGAGAATATGGTATGCTGCGTTACATTCTTCATATGCCAGTAATTTTATTTTCCATTGTTAGCACTTTCAACACTTCTGCACCAGTTTTTCTTTTGCTGTCAGCTTATCTGGATTGCATAGGTAATAGCATCTCCAGCTTTTTCTCTGGATTTAAGTTGTGTACTTTTATTGTCTGTGGCTTTATCAGTGTTTTATGAAGGACTCGACATGGTTGAATTCATCTTGCACGATGCTATCAGTATTTTGCTACCTTGTTGTAGTCAGAGATGGACTGAAATTCTTTGGCTTATCATTTCTTGTGTAGACCAGGGATTTTCTTTATAACTTTCAACAAGAGTTTGAAGACAGTTCCATGGTGCTTTATGTTTGAAACTGAACTGTGGCTCTATGTTTAGAGTACTCTGTATCTTGTGGTAACAGGAGGATATTGAAGCCACGTGGTTATTTTATTGTGGTGCAGCTTCAACAGTGGACAGATTTTCAGGTCTATATTATAATCGCGGAAGCTGTCTTTCACGAATACATGTTCGACACATAAACGTCGAAGAACGAGAACAAAGAAGTACCAAAAAAATGAAATGGAGAATGCCAAATGCATTCCCAGAAGTAACAGCCCCATACAGGTAAGGTAAACCTAACTGTACAAACCTTACCTAAAACACTTTTTGAAATGTTTTTGCAGGGGGGGGTGGGGCTGCACCTCCCCCCTACTTAAATATACCAACTCTGAGAGCGGACCACAGTGGGGAAAAGGATTCATTTGCTCATCCACACAATCACCCAGCTGGCCAAGAAAATCCATTCGGCATTTTCCATTTTACTCTTTTCGTACTTCGCTGTTCTTGTTCTTCAACGTTTATGTGTCGATGAACATGTATTCGCAAAAGACAGCTTTCGTGATTTTGATATAGACCCAGATTTTCTTAAAGTGTTGATAGTTTGTGATAATTCATTTTTACAGTTATTAATCTGATTTAGTTTATGGTATATGTTCAGTGTTTATAAAGTGCTTAGGAAATAAGTTTGAAATTTATCTTGATTAAGAAATCTGAGCACTTATGTGGGCAGTCTATCTCTATGTCACTTTTGATCTCCATGCTTCTACCATAATCAATAAATCCTTCTATATGGCCCAGTTAATTTCTAAAGTAATATCTTCAAGATCCAAAGAAGTCCTCCTACCCTGTAATCCTCCCTTATCAGACCTGTCATTGAATATAATGCTCCTTTGTTATGTACATCCAAGCTTATCACTCAACAATAAAGGCCCCAAAAACTTATGATTGAGAAAATTAAAGTCTTTAAATATTTCAACTATCCCAAAAGATCGGTATATTTTCCTTATATTCAGTAGTCTACCAGCTGCACTATGGTGGCCTGTATCTTGTTTTCTGAGCCATGAAAGATCCAGTCCTACTTGATTTCATGCTTCTTCCAAATCCATTGATTCAACAAACACCCAAAACAGGAAATTAAGTCTGCGCCAAAAAATAAACAAGACTTGCTAGATAGATAGGCCTTAATCCAGCACATCCACAGCCTATGGAATAAATTACCACTGTGTGCCAAAAATTTCAACTTTGGTTACCTTTAAGGCTAGTCTTGATGACTGGATGGGCAGATAAGTTATCATGTGTAGATCTGTTACATTTGGAGGGGAGCACTATTAAGTGCTTGAAAAGGGTGGCAAGAACTTTGAAGTGTGCTATTTAAAGGTGGCATACCTTACTATCTTACTACTACTACTAATGCCAGGCATCTTATGGTCCTCAGGACTGCTTGCATAGTATTGTGCCAGTATTCCTATGACTGTGTGATATATTGTGATGACTGTGCCCTGGCTCAGCAATCAAGGAGCCTCAATCCTCACCACTAACACCAGGGAGGTTGTCTCATAGAAGAGGAAAGGATAACTAATACACACAGTAAAGTACAATTTCCCTTACGTGCACACAGAGATCACAGTCAGTCTGGGGCTGGCTGGTCCCTTGCTCACCAGGCCCCCAATAAGACTCCCCACTGGCACAGCTGTAGTGTCCAGGTCTCAGCCTAACTGAGCAAGCTAAAACCTCCAGTACCCTCTCTGTCTAACCAGTGCTTCATGTCCCTGCCAAGTAGCTGACACAACACACACACAATTTGAGATAAGTATTTATACAACTTCACAGACACTCCTGGGAAAGGCTGACACAGATTCTCCAGCTGTGCCCCTTTACCCAGACTATGCTGTAGTAATTACTGCCACCACCCAGTTAATAATATCAGCTACTAAAAGGCCCTTAAAAGGGTGTCCAATTATTACTGTGCAATATTAATATCCAATGGTAATGTGACTATACAGTCTAAGGCTTATTGGAAGGGCTTAGGCAGTAAACTCTATAAATATATAATGTACTCTAAAGCATACTTCATCTCTATACAAAGCAGCCACAGGTAGAAGGTTTTAAAAATATTTAATAATAAATTATTAAAACACAAGACAAATCTACTACACCACAGAGATATCTAAGACTTCACAGATCACACAGAAACTTAAAATAATACAGTGAGACAGGTCTGGTTTCAAAGAAAAATACCTAATTAATCTTTACTAGCTTTAACTATTCCTACAATATATCACAGTGCTAAAAACTTAAATGTGAGCATAAGCAAAGTGCTGATAATTTAGATGTCCACATCAAAATGCTTCCTGGTCTCTTTTGAGAAATAGTATTTAAACATTACTAACAAACATGTCTCTAAGGCCCCCCCATAATTACATCATTTTTGACACTTAGGTTTTCCCAGTATTCATATTGCATCACCTTAACACCTGGTCTGAGTTCTCAGGCCACAAACTGCATTATTTAGCAATCTAACACCTGCACAGAAACCTACAACAGTAGAAGACATTTCACATATATATGCTAACAGAAACTAAAGCAATAAAAGCACCTTCCACATCTAAATTCTGGTCATAAACTTTAGCCTTAAAACAATGGGCATGAAATCTTCATCCAGCCACCCTCAGGCTGAATTCTAACATGAAAGGATACAACATGCTTCACTGGGCCAGTAGAGTGCAATGTTGTCACATATTTTGCAGTTCCACATTTCACAGTGTTTTCTTACATTTAAAAACACAGGCCTGTATTTTACATTTATTTATACAGTTGATATAAATTCTATTTGACTAGGCTGGCAGCCTTCACCCCTCTCTCCCCAATCCTCACACCCCCCCCCCCCGGGAAACTCAAGCAAGTTTTTCAAGTGCCCCTTGAAAAATGTCGCTTGAGAGTGTCAGGTCTATCTCGGTGTACCGCACCCCATTCCCTGTATTGAGAGCCCATCTGCATTGGCATTGCTACTCACACTGTAGTGCTGCACTGACATATCATATGCTTGCAACCCCAGACTCCATCTTAGCAACTTGACATTTTGCTGACTGGCTCTGTTTAACTATGTTAGAAGGTTGTTATCCGTCATCACAGTGAATTTTCTTCCATACAGATAAGGCTGAAGTTTTTTTAGTGCACACACTATGGCTAGACATTCCTTTTCTACCACTGCATAGCATTTCTCCCTGGGTTGGAGCCTATGACTGAGGTCAGCCACTGGGTACTCTTCTCCCTCTGAAGAAATCTGGCTAAGTACAGCCTCCATCCCATAGTTTGAAGCACCCACCTACATAACAAAGTCTTTGCTGTAGTCTGGACTGGCTAACACAGGGGATCCTCCCAAAGCTTCCTTAAGCTTCTGAAATGCCTGCTCAGATGCTGGGGTCCACACTACCTTATCTGGCCTGTTCTTCCTTGTCAGGTCTGTGAGGGGAGCAGCTATGGTACTATAATTGGGAACAAACTTTCTGTAGTACCCTGCTGTCCCTAAGAATGCCCTCACCTGCTTTTTGGTAACAGGTGCAACCCATGCCTGAATAGCTTCCACTTTGGCAGGTTCTGGCCTTATCTTACCACTCCCCACTCTATGTCCTAGGTAGGAGACCTCTGCCATCCCCACCTGACATTTGCTTGGCTTAATGGTCAACCCTGCCCACTGTAGTCTGCCCAGCACCTCTCTGACATGCTGAAGGTGCTCTCGCCAGGAACAGCTGTAGATAGCAATGTCATCCATGTAAGCAAGGGCAAACCCTCCTGCTCCTGCTAAGATATGAGCTACCAGCCTCTGGAAAGTTGCTGGGACATTCTTCATCCCAAAGATCATCTTTTGTGAACTCATACAAGCTAAAATGAGTCACAAAGGCTAACTTCTCTCTAGCACTGGGAGTCAAGGGCACCTGCCAGTAACCCTTGGTAAGATCAATGGTTGTAAGATACTTAGCCCCACCCAGCTGCTCTAGGGCCTCATCTGTCCTAGGCATGGGGAAAGCATCCGACTCTGTGTGACTATTTAATTTCCTGTAATCCATACAGGACATGTTGCTGCCATCCATCTTTGGCACCAACACCACTGGTGAGGCCCAGGGACTGTTGGACTCTTTAATCACCCCTAGTTCCAACATTTCCTGTACCTCTTCCCTCAGAGTCTGTTTGACTCTCTCAAGCACCCTAAAAGGGGCCTGCCCGATAAACCTTTGGCTCTACACCAGGTGGGTGCTCCCTAATTTCCCAGTGAACATGCCTCTAAACTCCTGCAACACTGCTTGGATTTCTCGAACCTGCGTAGGAGATAGCTGCTAGGACATTGCTACCCCTTCCACCGAGGTGTCAGCCCGGGCCTCACTGAGGAGATTACTCCCAAGATCTCTCTCAGACTCCTCCTGCAATCCACTGCAAATGTTCAGCATAAGGGCCTCCCTATCATGGTAAGGTTTCATCATGTTGACATGGTTCATTTTGTGCCCCTGCAGTCTGCCTAGCACTTCCACCATGTAGTTAACCTCACTTACCTTTCTTACCATCTTGTAGGGTAAATCATGGGCAGACTACAGTGGGCAGGGTTGACCATTAAGCCAAGCAAATGTCAGGTGGGAATGGCAGAGGTCTCCTAACTTGGACATAGAGTGGGGAGTGGTAAGATAAGGCCAGAACCTGCCAAAGTGGAAGCTATTCAGGCATGGCCTGCACCTTGTTGTGTCTAACAGGAATGAGAACCATCACCTACTGCCCTACAGCATACTCTCTAGCTTGGGCATTCCTGTTATACCACACCTATTTTCTGTTGTTGGGCTTCTGCCAGGTTCTCCTGGACCAGGCCCATGAGTTCCCTGAGCCTTGTCCTGAGGTTCAGGACATATGCCACAACAGAGTCGTTGTGAGACTCACACTCACCTTCCCACTCATCTCAAATTAAATCTAGAGGTCCCCTCACCCTATGCCCATACAGCAATTCAAAGGGTGAAAACCCTGTGGATTCCTGGGGAACCTCTCTGTAAGCAAACTGCAGATGGGGCAAATATTTGTCCGACTCCCTCTTAAACTGATCTGCAAATGCACATAGCATGGACTATATTGTACAGTTTAACCTCTCAACAAGACCATTAGTCTGGGGATGGTAGGGGGTGGTCTTCATGTGCTTCACTCCACAGGACCTCCACAGACAAGCCAGCAGGTCTGACATAAAATTGGCACCTCTGTCAGACAGTATTTCCTTTGGGAAACCTACCCTGCTGAAAATCTCTAGCAAAGCATTTGCCACCTTCTCGGCCTCAATGGAGGGCAAAGTCACTGCCTCAGGGTATCATGTAGCATAATCTACAATCACAAGGATATACTTTTGCCCTGTGGAACTTGGGGTACTCAGAGGACCCACAATATCCATAGCAACCCTCTGAAATGGCTCCTCAGTCACAGGCAAAGGCATCAAAGGAGCTCTCACCTTGTCTCCTGCCTTGCCTACCTTTTGGCACTTCTCACAGGTTCTGCAGTACCCTGTTACATCTCTGGAAATTCCAGGCCAATAGAAATTTTGCATAATATGAGTCTTTGTACGTTCTATGCCCATATGACCTGCAAAGGGAATATCATGGGCTATGGCTAGAAACACCAGGTGGTAAGCTCTAGGCACTTCCAATTGCTGTACTCTCTCACCTTCTAGCCCTCCCTCAGGGGTCCACTCTCTGTAGAATAACCCTTTGTTCCAGTATACAGATTCCCCCTTCCCTTGAGAATCAGGTGCCTCCCTTGCTACCTGCCTCAGGCCTTGCAATTTAGGGTCTGAGAGCAGAGCCTGTCTCAGTTCTCTCCTTGTAACCCTTCCCAGCTCCCCTTCCACAGGAAGTCTGGCATCCTCTGACAATGGTGCATCACTGTCAGCCTGAGTACTACTACTCACCTCTACCTTTGCAGTTACACTATCCAAGAGAACAGCAGTACCCACAAGCAGCTGTGGCTCACATTCAGTTTCACTGCTACAGTGTAGCTCACTCCCTAAAGTAACCACCTCAGCAGTCCTGGCTGCAAGTATGCAGTCTGTCTGGGTCTTCCCCAGGCTACCAGACCCACATGCTTGTCTCCTAGCCTCACTGCATTTAACTGCGTAAGTACATGGTACTGCCGCATCCAAATCCTTCCCTCGCAGGACATCTGCAGGGTGGTAATTCCATAACCCTGTTGTCTCAGGACAACCCACTACTGGCATTTTGTTTTTACCACTTACTGGCTCTCTCAATTTTGGTTCCGCACCTTGCCTCTGTGGACACCTGTATGCCACATGGCGCCACTGGTTGCATTCAAAACATTTAACCCTATCTCCTGGACATATACCTGGACTAGTGGCTTCCCCTGCTACTGGCAGATTCTGTTGGGGCAGTCTGTGCTGCCCACCATGGGTTCCTTTAGTCTCATGAGCAGTACTGGGGGTCCCTTTCCTATGCAGTGATGCTCTGCTTACTAGGTATAAGTCTCCCTTCTTCCCCAACTCCTCTGAAGTAGCACACTATCAGCTAACCAGATCCTCATGTCCTCAGGCAAAATGCTAAGGGCTTGTTCCTTTACCAAAAGGCCTGCCAGCCCTTCAAAAGTGGTGACCTGACAACCACTCACCCAGCTATGAAAATAAGTGCTCAGTTCAACAACATATTCACATACATTTTCATCTGCCTTGCGTCTATGCTCACAAAACTTTTTCCTATACATTTCAGGTGTTAGCTTAAAACATTCTAACAAATGTATTTTTAACAGCAATATAATCAAAACAGTCAGTGTCATACATTTTTGCTAAAGAAGTTACAGCTTTACCATGGAGTAAGGGGGTCAGGAAATGTACCCAGAGCCCTTGGTCAACTTCATACTGTTTACATACCCGCTCAAACATATGAAGGAAGTTATCAACATTATCCCCCTCTTTAAACTGTGGAAGAAATTTACTGACCTTCTGTGCTTCTGGGGTCCAGTTACTCCCTTCCCCATTACCTCCTGACTCTGGCAAAGAGTCAGCATTTCCATCTCACGCTTTCTCTGCCATTCCTGTTCTTTAGCTTCTAAGCTCCTCATTCTCTTGGCTGCTTCTAGTTCCATACGCCTGGTCTGCAACTCAAGTCTCTTCAGCTCCAGCTGGATTTTTAAGTCCATTGCAGAAAAGTTGAGATGTCCATTCTCCGAGGATATTGTATCTCCACTGTCAGTCTGATTATCCTCCAGGCTGCTGTTTTCTGATGCAGCTGTAACCAAGGCTGCAATCAGGTCTGCCTTAGTCAGCTTTCCATGCACCAGCCCCCTAGCCTGGCACATCTCTGCCAGCTGGCTCCTTGTCAGCTTTCCATACTCTTCTGCTGACATGCTGCCTGCTCACCCTGACTAAAACTAAGCTAACAAAAGAAATAAACAATTGTGATCTGAACTCTGGTATACACTGTGTGGCTGTTTTAGAGTACAAAACACTTCTAGAGATCACTGTATATAAGCTACAGGAATTTTCTCTACCCACACCACTACAAGCCAATTAGTATGTGAAGTAGATCCCACCACTGCCACTACTTGTGACAATCATGCCCTGGCCCAGCAATCAAGGAGCCTCAATCCTCACCACTAATACCAGGGAGGTCGTCTCCTAGAAGAGGAAAGGATAACTAATACACACAGTAAAGTACAATTTCCCTTACGTGCACACAGAGATCACAGTCAGTCTGGGGCTGGTTGCTCCCTTGCTCACCAGGCCCCCAATAAGGCTCCCACTGGCACAGCTATAGGGTCCAGGTCTCAGCCTAACTGGGCAAGCTAAAACCTCCAGTACCCTCTCTGTCTAACCAGTGCTTTGTGTCCCTGCCAAGTAGCTGACACAACACACACACACACACACACACACACACACACACACACACACACACACACACTCACTTTGAGATAAGTATTTATACAACTTCACAGACACACCTGGGAAAGGCTGACACAGATTCTCCAGCTGTGCCCCTTTACCCAGTAATTACTGCCACCACCCAGTTAATAATATAGGCCCTTAAAAGGGTGTCCAATTATTACTGTGCAATATTAATATCCAATGGTAATGTGACTATACAGTCTAAGGCTTATTGGAAGGGCTTAGACAGTAAACTCTATAAATATATAATGTACTCTAAAGCATACTTCATCTCTACACAATGCAGCCACAGGCAGAAGGTTTTAAAAATATTCAATAATAAATAATTAAAACACAAGACAAATCTACTACACCACAGAGATATCTAAGAGTTCACAGATCACACAGAAACTTAAAATAATACAGTAGGACAGGTCTGGCTTCAAAGAAAAATACCTAATTAATCTTTACTAGCTTTAACTATTCCTACAAGATATCACAGTGCTAAAAACTTACATGTGAGCATAAGCAGAGTGCTGATAAGTTATATGTCCAGATCAAAATGCTTCCCGGTCTCTTGTGAGAAATAGTATTTAAACATTACTAACAAACATGTCTCTAAGGCCCTCCCAAATTACATAATTTCTGACACTAAGGTTTTCACAGTATTCATATTGCATCATCTTTAACACCTGGTCTGAGTTCTCAGGCCACAAACTGCATTATTTAGCAATCTAACACCTGCACAGAAACTTACAACAATAGAAGACATTTCACCTGTTTATGCTAACAGAAACTAAAGCAATAAAAGCACCTTCCACATCTAAATTCTGGTCATAAACTTTAGCCTTAAAGCAATGGGCATGAAATCTTCATCCAGCCGCCCTCTGGCTGAGTTCTAACATGAAAGGATACAACATGCTTCACTGGGCCAGTAGAGTGCAATGTTGTCACATATTTTATAGTTCCACATTTCACAGTGTTTTCTTACATTTAAAAACAACCATTACATTTATTTATACAGTTGATAGAATTATATATTAAATTCTATTTGACTAGGCTGGCAGCCTTCGCCCCTCATTCCCCAATCGTCACACTCATCATTTTGTATCTATACATAAAAGTCTATATGTCAATCCCCTTTAGAGACTGCTATGAAATGTTTAGGCAATGACAGCATGAAACTCGGCCAAAAATATATTTAATGCTATTCAACCATTTGCGATTCCAGTCCAACTCAGTGCTAAATCTGAAGCCAGCAGTTTGTCTTTCTCAGTTTGGAGGTTTGGTCATGCCTAGTTTGCAGCCACAAAATGTGTCTTTGTCTAGTGAAATATATAAGATATTTACTCAGATGCAATGATAGATCAGCAAAAGTATAATATATTTTGATGAGCAGCTAATGACTACAGATCCCCAGCTCAACACATAGTCAGCTGCATCTTAAAGGAACCCAGCAGTATTTTTAACTGGGTGGGTTTTGCCTCACTGGATGGTAAGATCTCAGTGTTTGGACTATGAATGTCCCCTTGAATATAGGATGTAGCTGAGCCCATCATACTTTGCCCAGCTGTGGTTTTCACTTAAACCTTATGTTGTTCTGATATGTGTGACTGATGTCACCTTGGTGGGAATTTAGTGGTGTCACAAGGAAAACGACTCCCTGCTATGGAGTGGAGTTTCCTTCTTTTTCACACTCATCTACTATAGCACTGGTTCTCATCACAGCCCCAGTATCACCACTAATGGTTTTGATCTATGTTCCCCTACCATAGGCACATATACTTCCTTCAAGACAAGGTGAGCAGATAATTTCTCATTATTCCTCTTCCCCTCACACCTTGACCTAACTTGTTTGTGACATAGTTAGGGTTTCATTCCTTTGTACCATGGAGTTAACTCCAACAAAGATATATTCTAGATAGGTGCTGCATAGCTCTGCCACTGCTGACACTATATACCCCCACATAAAATAAAGTAAAATGCAAAATGTCAGACTGTGACAGTGGAGACTTATAAAACCCCACATTTGTTATCTATGTATAACAGGCCATCTGTTAGTCCTTTCAGGAAATAAGTGTGAGATACTCTGGTATAGAATGCATCTAAGACTGCTATTCAGTCCTTCAGAATTTCATTGATGAATATGTCATCACCAAATTGTCCCTTCAACATACAATTTTGGCAATGCCAATTTCACAACTCATTATTCCACTCTGAGTTGCTAAATTTAAAAAAATCATTGCTAAAAAAGAAGCACTGCTTTTACAGCAAATTTCAGTCAACAAAATAACTAACAATTGTAGCAAATCTTTACAAAGTTTAATTAACAAATGAACCTGCAGCAAACACCTTCAAGGTTCTAAGACAAGTTAATGCAACCAGTTATTTAAACCCAGCTACATCTTTAATTTAACCTCAAAATGCAGCAATTATAAGCATGGAAAGTTTTTTAAGGAAACATCCCTTAATTACAATACATATTTCATTAAAGATTTATTGCTTAAACCTTTTTGTTATAAAGTATTATATACAAAAATATACCAAGCTTCTTTATATAATACTATATCTGAAATATGTAAATAAAAATCATGATGTGGGCAGGTATACAAAATAAACATTTTAAATCTATAAAATCCTGTTTATGGTGTTCAAAAAGGTTAAGCAATCAGAATAGCTTGAGACATATTTTAACGTCCTTTATATGGTCTTGTATCCCCGTATGCACTTGTTTTTATTCTGACCAATCAAATGTTTATCAGACATGCATAGCAAACTGCAAACTACAGAACTAGGAAAGCAATTAGTAATAGCAGAACACTTAAAACAAATACCATTAATACTGAACTCATGAATAGAGTCCAAGTAAAGACATACTGAATACTCTTTACTTGTTCTGGATGTCTGCTGACTCTCCACTTCCATAGCAGAATGAACTACCCCGTCATCGATACTTAAAGAGTTTTTATAATAAATATTTAAATTGATATTACATAAAATAGTATCAGATGTGGCAATATACCAGTGTTGACATGCTCTGTTGTTAAACCAGTGAATGTCATTTGGTTGCAGTGGAAAATGTTTATATCCTGGAATGTGTTATCAGCTACTGAATAATCATGAAGAATATGTTAATTTGGTTAGTATCCTCCTTTTGGAGATACAGGAAGATGTTCTTTCAATAATTAATAAGTTGGTTCAAAACAATGTTATTACTGAAATGTTGGGGGAGGACAAGTGATGGTAAATCCCCATATATCCAGAACTCATTTTTCCCATTTTTGCACATGAGGCTGGGGAGTCACTTTAACTTTGACAATCATCTAGAGCTAAGGTATGCTTTACCCAAAATTCATAAACATTTTTGTAATCCGCCAGGCAGACCTATTGTCTCCCAGGTTGGGGGACTACAGGAAAGGGTGGGAGAAGTTTTGGCTATGGTTTTGCAACTCTCTGTGATACAACTCCCTTCTTATATCAGAGATAGCTTGCATTTTTTGCATGAGGTTAACAGTGCTTGTTGACAGGTTCATTTTTTGCTGGCATTTGTGGATGCTAACAGCCTTTATAACTCTATTTCTCATAATTTAGGGTTATCAGTAGTAACTTATTTTCTTAGGGATGTGAAGGGCATTTCTGAGATGTTGGAAATTATTACATTTTCATTAACTTTAATTGATTGCACAGTGGTGCAGCGGTAGCATTGTTGCCTCATAACAAGAGGTTCTCCAGTTCAATTCTCAGCTAGGGGTACTTTTTGTGCAGGGTCTGTATGTCCTCCCTGCATTCGTGTGGGTTTCATCCAGATGCTCCAGATTCCTCCCACATTACAAAGGCATGCATCTGGAGCATTTCTCACTGGGCTTTTACTGAAAATTGGCTTCACTCCAAGTCCAACTTTCCCAGTAAACAAATGTTAAATAAATAACTAATCATTGATTTTTTTATTTCATGGGGATTTTTTTTAAACAAATATGAGAAACTGCAATGGGTGCTAGTAATGTCAACTTATTCATGGGTAAATTTGGGGAGATGTTCATGTATTCAAACTATTATTATATGAGTAATGTTTTCTGTATGCAATATATTGATGACATGTTTTCCTAGTTAAGGGACTGTTAGAAATGTTTAATAATTTTAGAGAGATTGAGGTGATTTGTAATAGTGTGTCATATGCTTCCCGCACAGTGCTATAAATAACGTTTTGATACAATTAATGAAGTTCTGCTGAAGTCCTGTTTATTGTGAGGATGAAAGCACTTAGACTTCTGTTTGTCTTATTATTTATTAAACAAGTTTTTAACTACATTTAGCTTTGATCTGCTTCTTTTGCTATAGACTTGGTGCAACCTCTATTCATATTTGGTTTAGGTGTTTTAACAAAAGTTTTCTCTCCTTTTTGCCTGGTGATCAGTAATGCAGTGTATTTCCTTTCCCATTTTGAATATAATAACTGATTTTCTGAAGATCTTGACGCTTAGCCATGTTCTGCTGAGTCAGACCATCGGAAATGTTCATTTTGTCTTTAATGTGTGATGTCTGCTCTTCTGCTAGTATAAATTTCTGCTTTAGGTATTCTCTGCCCACCATGATTCACATGCTAATATTAACATTTAAACATGCAGAAAATTCCATGTGCACAATGGTCTATAATGTTATGTGTGAAAGGAGGTTTACAAATTGCCTACGGGGTTGGTATGTGGTTTTTCACCCTAGATTTGTTTTATCATTTAGAATGTAACTGCTTTGCTATCATAGTGGAGAGCCATGAAGGCTGACAGTAACAAACATTTCTGACAGCTTATCCTAATTCATTTTACATATGCTGTCAACATTTTCTAATACTTGGTCTTGTATGAAAGACTTAAAACTTTTCATTTGTTAGAAGTTACCCCTATGATTACAATGAGAAAATCTATGGATGACTGAATGAATGAAAGATCTGAAGAGTTCCATTTATAAAATGCATTAATTTATATCTTTAACTGATCAGCCATTTGTATCTTTCATCTCACTTTTGACTTGCTTAATCAGCCTATATGTTATTTCATTCTAGCTGTTATTCTTACACAAATATTCTTTCTCATTTCACATCTAAACCAGATTATCAGTAGTTGTGATAAAGGGTACATGTAAGTCACTGTGAATGGTAAAATCACTGCATTTTTTACTGGAAAAAATCTTGAAAAATCTTTGTTTACTGTAACTGTAATATTTGAATATGACTGTATATTAATCCAGATAATATATCTGCAGCATACGTAGGTTAGTTAAACTTGGAAAGAACTACATTATAATCCTAATACTTGGTTTATAGTATATGCACTACATTGGCATAGGCACTCCCCTCATTCACCCTCCCACACCTAAACATACATTCATACACATACACACACAATCACACGCAGGCACACACACACACACACACACACACACACACACACACACACACACACACACACACACACACACACACACACACACACACTCACACACCACGCAGTGGTAATGTGGAGGTCAATGGCTAGTTCATTGTCAATTAATTTATCCAAATCTGTATTGACTGAGTCAATTTTTAGCGAGTATATCACCTATATGATAGGAGCATGAGTGGCCTGGTTTCCAAAGAACACAGCACTACATTTCTTGGCATTTCATTTAAGGTCATGGTCTAAGCACATTTTGTTAGGCTCTGTTGGAGAATCTGGCAGACATTTGGTGTGCTTATTACAACTACAAGTTTGCAGTCATCAGAAAACTTTGTCAACCACAGGCCCCTGGTGTCAGCCTTCATATCAGAGAAGTAAATACCAAATCAGAGTGATTCATAGGTGTGTACTAGGCTAATGGCCCTGGAGTCTTTACAAACCTAGCTCATAGGATTACCCTGGCATCGTGCCACCTGACATTAGTTCCCAATGCCTCTGTCGAGTAGAGCCACTGGAGTGATCCCAGGGGTGAATTTTCTATTTCCCATCCACTCATCAAGATTTTTCTTGAAGAGGGCCAGTGAGGTGCTCTGCTTGACATGCATGGGAAGTCTATTCCATAGCATGGGCAGTCTCTGGGTTATGAACCTGTTCTTACAGCATGTTCTGTTGATTGTGGTAATGAGGCTGAGGTCTCTGGAGCATGTGGTGTGGAGGGATTGGAATTTCTTTATATGTAGCATTTCTAACAGAGCTGGGTCAGACATGGCTTTGTAAGTCAAACAGTGATCGCCTCTAAGTAGGCGATATGAGAAAGAGAATAGTTGGAGTTTTTTGAGTCTGTCACTATAGGACAACTGTTTAAAGCCTAGGATCATCTTTGTGAGGTACTTTTGCAGCCTCTCCAGTTGTTGCAGGTGTCTAGTGAGGTACATGCCAAATGGGGGCATTGTACTTGATGCTTGGCCTAATGAGGGAGGAGTAGAGGGAGACAATGACCTCTTTCTGCCTGGATGCAAAACCCTTAGTAATGAAATGTGCCATATAGAAGGACTCTCTGACTACAGAGGCAATGTGGTGATCAAAAGAAAGGTTGCTGTCAACCTGTGTTCCCAAATCACTTATAATGCCTTCTGTGTTTAGTAGACTACCATCGATGTGGTAATTCAAGGGAACCAAGTTTTTCCCAAAGGGAATGACAACACTTTTTTTGGCATTGAGTTTAAGGCCATGGTTCTGACACCAGTCATTGGTCTCAGTGAGGCATTTCTGCAGGATGTCAACATCACTTGGGGAGTAAATAATAGCTCCCAACTTGCAATCATTTGTGAACTTTGTCAGCCAGAGTCCCTTTGTGTTGGCCTGGACTTCAGAAAAGTAGATACCAAACAGTGGAGGACTAGGACCGAACCCTGTGGGACTCCACTTGTGACTGGTCAGCAGTCTGACTTGGAGTCAGCTACTTTCACACTGTGGGTTCTATCTGTGAACCAGTCTACAAACCACCTAGTGATATGGGGGTTGATGCCTAGCTTAGTGAGTATTTCTATGTTTCCATGAGTGGGGAATAGTATCAAAGGCCTTGGCCAGAACAAGGTGGGCTGTATGAACCACCTTGCGCTCATCCACAGCTCTGGTGACTGACTCAAAGAAGTAGACCAGGTTGAGCAGGCATGATCTACCCATTACAAAACCAAACTGTGTGTGATCCAGAGTTTGGAGATTCCCTAATCCCTACTTATTAAGTCCATGATGATGCGTTCCATAGCTTTGCATATCAGACTTGTCAGGCTAATGGGGCGATAGTTCCCAGGGTCTGTAGTCGCTCCTCCTTTGTAGAGAGGAATGACTGTAGCAGTGTGCAATTCGGTAGGGACAAAGCCTGAGGTGAGGCTGTGATTGAACAGGGCACACAGGTGTGGTGCCAGTTCACTCTGTAGTTCATGTAGAACACAGCCAGGGACATTGTCAGGTACCATAAAAGCTGTATTCTTGGCCTTTGACAGTGCTGTTTTAGCCTGTGCAGCAGTAATACTGGGTGCCTGGCAATCTACTGGTATTGTGATTGGTCCTTTGGGGGGAAGGGGTAAAGTTGGCACTGAATCTGTCAGCCAGTATATTGGCAATATCTGTTGGCTCGGTATAGGATGCACCATTGTGCAGTAGCTCAGAGAAATTCTGGGTATTGACTTGGAGATTCTTTATATAACTATAGAAGGCCTTGTGGTTGTCTTTGCTATCTGCTGCAATTCTGTTTTTATAGCTAGCTTTAGAGGATTTGATGAGGGATCTCAACTTTTTGTTGAGGCTGATAAGGGAGTTTTTCCAGTCTTGGGACTTCACCTTATTCCGCATAAGTTTTTTCCTTCTGTTGTAGAGTTTGTTTGTGGCAGGGGACCACCAGATTGGCTTCCTTTTTTTGGAGGAGAGGATCTTGGTTCTATTGGGTATGGCGAGATCCATGCATTTGTGTACGTGTTCACAATCAGTAGTCCTAGTACAGATCACAGGAGTACACCACTGGCCACTACTCTTTTAATTAAGAATGTGCCTGCAACACTATTAGTCAAGATTTTGTCAGTGAGCCAGTTTGCTATCCACTGGGTAACATAAGAAATTACATTTAGATGGTTTAGCTTATCAATGATGCCAGAATGTTGAATGATATCAAAGGCTTTGGACAAGTTAAGGTAAACAGTGTAAGTCAATTTGCCCTGAGTTGAATGACTCAGTGACTTATTCAAAAAAGTCCAACAGGTTTATAATGCAAGATCTGCCTTTAGCAAACTCTACCCAATTTGGGTCCAGAGTATGTGGTTGTTAATGTGTTCCAAAATGATGTGCTCCATTGCCTTACAGATAAAGTTGGTGATGCATATTGATCTATAGATTCTCAGATTTATTTATTTATTATTTATTTGTCTTTGTTTACCTGGAAAGTCCAACTGAGTAATACCCATTTTCAGCAGAAGACCCGGGGGGGGGGGAGCTCCATTTTGATTATATTGCATTATATTAAGTTCCAGTTAACCACAGACTAGTTACATTTCTATTTACATTTATACACAAACAGTAGTTACATTTATACATTCTAAGATTTTACAGAGGTGGAAATTACTAAAGCGAAAGCTCACATGCAACCTAGTGGAGTGCACAGGCAGCAGTTATGTATAAAAATTGTTATGTCATTTCAGTGAGAGTATTCTATTTAAGGAGAGAATTTGGAGAGTATTGTACAGTGAACACGACATCTTAACCTTGTGATGAGCATGCGCAGGACCAGGATTGGTTAAGATGTTGTTTAAGCAGTGGTTTAAAACTACTGAGTTTGTCAGAGACTTTTATTTGTGCAGGGATACTATTTCAGAGTTTAGCAATTTATTGGGAGTACAGCAAGTCTTGTTCAACATTATTTGACTTATTTGTAAGTAATAAGAATTTGTTAATAGAGCAGAGGTCCCTTGCTGGACAGTAGGGCAGTAATGAGTTTTGTAGTGCAGGGTATTTTTCTGGATGATGAATACGTTTGTGTGCTGTAGTTACTTGTGAATATCATAGGTAGTTGTGTAGTTCAAGCTGGTTTAATTGCTTTATGGTGACAATGACAATGGTGAGTTCTGTGAGGGAGATTTGTGGTAAATTTAGCTATTTTATTGTAGCAGGAGGCAAGTATGAGTATTGTTTATGTTTCTTAGGCTAGGAATGGTGTACA
Organism: Protopterus annectens; assembly: GCF_019279795.1. Lineage (NCBI taxonomy): Eukaryota > Metazoa > Chordata > Ceratodontiformes > Protopteridae > Protopterus > Protopterus annectens. The sequence goes on along the minus strand of NC_056738.1, from coordinate 416,977,846 downwards.
AGAGAGTTGGCAATAAGAAGGTGGCCGCTAGAGTTTTTCTTGCAGTATCTGTAAGGAATCCATTGATCCTATAAAGAGAGCCTACCTTATGGTGTGTAGATTTAATTGTGTGCAGTATATGCTGGTCATATTTGGGATTGTCGTCTATTATAATGACTAGAAATTTACTGTGAGTTACAGTTTCAATGACAGTATTATTTGCTGACTTTATGGTAAAAGATTGCAGTTGATTTCGGCAGCTTTTTGAGGTAAAAAGCATTAACTTTTTTTTCTTGGGGTTGAGTAGGAAGTTTGATTCTTTGAGCCAGGTTTCTACAGAGGAGAAAGATTTTTGGGCAATGCCTTGGAGCTTATTTACTGTTGAGGCCGCACAAATTAATGTTGAGTTATCTGCATACTGAACTAAACTAGCATGGTGAGTGGGGGTGTGGAGGTCATTAATAAATATATTAAATATGAGAGGACCCAGGATAGCGCCCTTTGGGACACCTGCAGTAACTGGTTGAAAAGATGAGTAGGTTTGTTGCCACTTAACAGCTTGTTGCCTTCCATGTAGGTAACTAAGAAACCACAACAAGGAGTACTGTGAAAGTCCTCTTGAGGAGAGTCAAATGAGCAGTTGCTGATGTGAGACAGTATCAAATGCCTTTGATAAGTCTAAGAACATGGTGGATACAAGCAGACCATTGTTTCTGTGTTGGTTTATTATATTGGTAAAATGTAGTAGTGTAGTAGTGATGCTGTGCTGGGACCTAAAACAATGTTGTGTTTCTGAGAGCAGGTTATTTGAGGTTAGGTATTGCATCAGCTGCATATGGATGCATTTCTGTAATATTTTGGAGATGGGGAGAGAATCTCTATCAGTCTGTAGTTATTAAACTCTATATATGTTCCAGCTTTGTGCAGTGGCAGGATGTAGGATTTTTTCTACAGTGTTTGGACATATCTTTCCGCTACGGACCTATTAATTAATATGGACACAGGGAAGGCTATGACTTCTCTGGCCATTTTAGAGTAGTCTGATGGTAATTGATCTACAGCTATGGAAGTAGTTTTTAGTTTAATGAGCAACTTCATTATGAGTGAGGTAAGTACTGGGCTAAAACTGTAGAGCTGTGGGTGGTTTTGATTAGACAAGGGTAGACAGAGGGGGGACAGATGTATTAGTGTCTAAAAGATATAATACTGATTGCATAAAGTAGGAATTAAACTGGCTGGGGATAGAGTCTCATATTGCCTGTTTTTGGAGTGGGAGTGGTGGCCATGCCAGGGTACAATAGTTTATTTAGTGATGATCAAAAAAGTTTTGGGTTATTTTTATGTTTGTCTTGTTGCTTGGTATAGTATATTTGCTTATCCTGTTTGGCATGGAGTTTTGCAAGATTTCTAAGATGTCTAAATTGCTGGAAGGCATTTTGAGTTCTATTTCTAAATCAATTTTTCTAGGCTTTATCCCTTTTTATCATGATTTTTTTGTTTATTTTGTGAGACATGGTGCAGGGTTGGACTTTCCTCTTTTATTATGTACTGGTGCTAGATTATTTAAGGTCTATAAGAATATGTTATTAAAAGTGTTCTACAGCAGTATCTAGTGGCATTGTTTAAGTGAATTCCAGTTATATTGTTTTAGTGTTTCATTGAAAATATCTTTGCTGAAATGGATTGTATTTTCTATTTAATTATAGATATGTTTGTCTAGGTTTGGTGAATTCTAATGGCTTATGTTGGTATGTGGTCACTTATACTATCTGAGAGGCAGCCTTCTTCTGTCAATTTGTCTGGTTTATTGAGTGTTTCCCTGAAGTTTTGTTGATTCCAGTAGGTGTGGTTATTAATTGTCTGAAGTTGTACAAGTTTATGGATTCTGTGGGGGCAGTGGAATTTATGAGTTGCCAGTTTATATTTAAGTCTTCAAGTATTATAGTTTAATGGTTAATTTGTTGGGATATCCAATACAGGGTGCTTTCAGCAGTATTAATGTTATTCCCTGGTGTATATAAATTGCTGTTAAAAATTTAGTTTTCCTATTCTTAGGAATATTATTAGAAGTTCTGCATTATTAAATTTGGAAATTTCCCATTGCAGTAAAGTAATGGTTAGGGAGTTTTTATAGATGATTGCTACACCATATGCACACTTGTTTTGTCTGCCATACCTGAGTATATTGCATCTTGGGGGGGGGGGGGGGGTGTCTCATTATCCTTTATTTCTTTTTTTAACCAGATTTCAGTATATATGACTACATCAGGAGTGTATGTGACAAGGTACGCATGTATATCATAGACATACCTCTCAATCTGGACAAGGCCCATGAAAAATAGGTACAAATCTGTACACTGATTAACATAAAATTAGTGTACATAATCATGTAACCCTGCCCACTGGAATTATAGGATACCAACTTTCAAATGCAAACTGAAGAACAGGCAACCAAAATATGGCACCAGAGTCCCCCTGCAGCCATTCCAATGTCCCATTACCTGGCTATTTCACCCCATTTACCATAAACTAATGTGCATACTGCTTTACTTCTACATTGATTATTTGGATTTTATTTAACATTTTATAGCACAATGCGCAAACATTACTAGATATCTGCTAAACAAAGCAATACTGTCACACAATGAAAATAAACATAACATTAAAACTTCTCTGCCCTTGAAACTCACATTCATTGAAACAATATTGAACATTTGAAACCTACACCACATCCAAAGAAAATGCATCTGGCCAGTGGTGGATAAAGATTACCTTTGGGCTGTTTTCAAAGCATAGCCATAGACCCCTTACACACAAAACAAGAAACATACATGGGTTCTTTGATATACCTTCCTGACTTCTCTTTCCCTGAAGCTCTCAGCTCCTTGTATAATCCACTCAACACTCAGCTGTATCTCTCAACTTTGCAGCACAAGAAATCCAAATTGTATTGGGGGGGGGGAGACGGGACAAAAGCCCTAAAAAGGGACACATTTTAAACATTGCTTATATAATTTTGGAAAGTTGCTACAATAAAATGTATGCTGGGCTCAGGACCCTGTGCACTACAGTCAGAGCAACATACCACTATGCCAAATCAGCAGTTTCCTGAACTTAAATGGCTATCATTTAGTGAATTCCCTTCTCACGTCTTACCATAGCTCTCAATCTCTTAGCACAAAAAACCTGGACAACACCAACAATGGGGAATACAGAAGTCAGTTCTCACTTCTCACCATAGCTGTCAAGTCAACCTGTTAGCACAAAAAACCTGGACAAAGCCAATAATAGGGGAATACATTTACAGCCCTAAAATAGGGACACATTTCAAATACTGACCTTATAAATTTAGAAAATTGCTAGAATAAAAGGTTTTGTGTTATTTATTTTATGAAGAATATGAAGTCTGAAATTCAAATGCCTGTCATTATTTATTGAATTCAATCCTTCACTGACTTGCCACAAAAAGCCATAAAACCACAGATTTTATGAGGAACAGAACAAATATGAGGCATAAATCCAGAGCTTTCACAAGGGGCTCTTGTGACTTGTACCAAAGGTTTAATTTGCTATTGTTATTAAATGTTCTTTTGCAATGTGCTGCTAACTCCAATTTAATTAAAAAAAAAAGATCAAAATTGAATGAAAAAGTTGCTTAGATAAAAAAAAAAGTATTTGCAAACTTTGTCTGAAATTAATCACATAGAACAGGTTGTACTGAAAGCAAAGTTGAACTGTTCAAAAAAAAATATATGTTACTCCTGGTTTAACCACTTCAAAACAATCAAGCTCTAACTACAGGGATCATTTAAACATGTAGCCTTTCCTGTTAAATGGCTGTCAGTCCTAACCCTTCTGACCTGACTTCTACCAATTAGGCAGTCTTGCTAAGTGCTTGAGAGTTCATTAATTACCCGGTGTTAATTTGTGCTGCATGGACTGGATAGAGTCCTTAATCAAACCGTCAGCATGTCTAGCTGATTAAACCTGAAATAGAGCAAAGCTGAGAATGACAGAGGCATACAGAAGCAGACTTGCTTCTTCCCATAAGGTGAGAACCTACAGTCTGCTCATGCTGTACAACTTTTACCACTATATACCTTTCCCTGACTGTATTTCTAACTGATGTCCTAGATTGAACATTAGGAATCAATCACTGCAGTGTTTGCAATACGATTAAATGAAAGTATCATGTGAAAACACTAAAAATGTACACGTCACATCGCACGTTATAATACATGTATGCAGAAAAAGAAAATACAGTTTGACTTTTAAACGATAAAAAATGCTGTATATTTGAACTGATAAACATAGCAAGATGAACAGCGAACATCCACATACAAGCTATGCATCAATTGAATGCCATCTGTCACGTAAATGCTATAAATATGTACTCGGTACAAAAACATTTATGTTACCGGACTAGATGATTTAGTAGGTTAACTGCTATCAAAATCACTTTAAAACAAACTGCTTCATTTAACTATTAGTGAGCTGGGGATAAAAGATAACAGGTACTGTAATGTGGTTTGGGTGATCATTCCCAAGCCTTGCAAAGGCAGATGGCACACACACACAAGGTTTCCTTTGCTTACTTGTGTTACTTGCTTGCAGTCTGCCATTCCTGCATACACACACCAGGTTTCATTTTCTTATAGGTCCGGGAACTCCATTCAGTGCTGTTGCAGCTGCTGTTCCTGCACACACAAGGTTTCATCAGAGCTGCCATGCCGGTCCTGCACACACAAGGTTTCCTCAGAGCTGCTGTTCCTGACCTGCACACTCATACGCATCAAGGTTTCATTTCCTTATACCTGCAGTACTTGGCGCTCACTGTTTGCACTTATAATCCATTTCTGGAGGCCGTTCCCGCTCGCATTTGAACAGTTTTTTGCATAAATTATGTGAGCTCCGAGGAGCTCAATTCCGACAGGCTGGTAGCCCTGATGGACCTGACGTCATTGTGCATGTGATGACGTCAGCTCCGTCAGCACGAAAATTAAAAAACAAAGAAAAAAAATTGGAAATGAAGGGATGCCACTCGGGAATCATGGCACCCCTTCATTTGAACCTCCAAACTCGGTAAAAACCGAGTAATTCGGTACGGTTGGGAGGTATGATCATAGATTTTATTGCACATATTTCTTAAGTTCATATTGAGAAAGATGAGTTTGTTTTCAGTTTTTTGTTAAGCTTTATTAGGTAACTGGTTTATTTTGGGGATGGAATTAATGGTTTTATGAAGATTGGGACCTGGGTTGAGGTGAATTTCTCTGCTAATTTTTGAATTGATATTTTACAGAGAGAAGAGTTTGGCCGGTTATACATTTGGATACTTAGCTTTGAGATATTTATAAATAAATAAATAAGATATGGTTTGTTTGTATTGATAGGTTGTTAGGGACAAAGACCGAATGGGTAGATGATGGTGTTCTTTGCAAAGAATGTTTGAAGTCCTAAGTATTTGAAGAAGCTGGATTTGATAACTGGTGATGAAGACTAGTAGAGTGAGAAGGAATAATAAAATAATCTGAGTTAGGGGCATCCTATTTAACTTGGGTATATCTTTATTGTAAATTAGGATTAAAAATGTTAGGAGGCTGCTGGGTTAGTTGTAGAGATGTAATTTGATAGTTAAAGGTAGCAAGAATTAAGAGAGTTTAAGAGAGAGTCTTGGGTGATAAACTAGAGAGGGTGTTACTATTTGGAGTAATTCTGTTGTATGTTTTTCTTTTGGAAGGAACTGATGGTATTGGTTTTAGGAATATGTGGGTGGCGCTATATAAGTATAAATTTAGAATAAGGGGGAGGGTGGTTGGAAATTGAGGGTGGGAGAGGAGTGAGGCTGAGTGTTAAAGTGAGAGAAAAACAATCAATGACTGAACGTAAACAGCCACAAATCTGCTAAGAGACAGATAAGTAAAAGGAACAATGCATTTTAAAAGGCATCTGTGCCAGTAGATGAAAGTCTTGATTTTGTTGCTGTGGAACACAGTTTTAGTAGGCGAGCTTGTTCAATATCACCATGACCTAACTAATGATGATAAGAGTAAACAATTGCACTTGACTGTTTGAACAACTGTATAATTTAAGGAGTTTTCCATGGACTTAGAAATGCACAATTCAAAGGCTACCCCAACCCCCAGAGATCAGTAAAACAATGAGAAAAAATAAGTAAGAATGCAGGAGTGCAGCTCTGGGCAATTACTGGCTTAGAACTAAAAGTGGTTGCACAAGAAGAGAAATAAACTTAAGGCAGGGAGGCAGTGGACTGCTAAAAACAATAAAGGGAGCACATTAAAGCAGAAAGTGCCAATGGGACTGCTGTGGTCTAAGAAAATAGAGCTATTATAGATGAAAACGTTCTTTGTTTTAGGCTGCCATAATAGTTATTATTGCATAAAAATATAGCCCACAGACTGCCATTCCAACTGTAGACTTCAGTGTTATATACATATCTATTTTCTTGCAGGGACACTTTTATAGCAAAATAAAAATGGACTAAAGAGACAGTTGAGTGCACTGATTCAATGTTGACTGTGCCCAAATACTAGCTCAGAGCTGAAAGCGGTTTAATAACTGTTTTGGGCAAGGATAAATAAGAAACGAAGGGGGAAACCAAGGATGAATTCCTTGAAGGCATGCAGTTCCATTAAAGAAAAAAACAGTAGGATATAAGTAATGGGAACAGCAAGTATAGAAGAAGTGATATAGAGCTTATCTGTGAATATATCCATGTGTGATGTGGGGCCATTCGGGTAAGAATGGGGTTGGCATTTCATCAGGTCCTCAGTTAGCTGGAATAGATGTGCCCTGGGGTAGTCTCTGAAAACAGAGGGTTTGCAAGGTAAATTGGGACTTGCACTTCAGGTATGTGTTACTGCATGGTGGCCAGATTTGACTAGTGATTTGGTAACTACAGGTGCTGACCATAGGTGGGTTGGATTGGTGAAAACTAAGCCCAATATTTTTGAGCCTCAAATGTGGGGTTTAGACTAGTTGGTCTAAGCAGATGACATTAATGAATCTTTATGCATAGTGTTTTTAGTGGAATAGGCTCCCCCATTAATGGATGGGTAGATGAAGTCACCCAGTTGGATTGTGCTGGGTTCTATAGACAGGGAATATTAATTTGTTTAGCTATACCTCATTCACCATGGTCATGGAGGGAGTACGGTAGGTGGCCACATTGTAGTACTGGTTTTGTTTATTGTGAGAAGGATGAGGAGGAGATCAAGGTTATTGTCCTGCATTAAAGTCTGGAGGTGAAACTGATTCTTAGGAACAAAGATACAACCTCTCCATCTACACCTTCCAATTTGGCATTGGGTCTGAACGACTGGAAGACATTAAATTCCTGCATTATGGAGGTGCTTTCACTGAAACCAAGTTTCAGTAACTACACGTATATCTATATTCTCCAGGATTATTAATACATGCAAGGAATGAAACTTTTTGTTAAGGCTTGTGACACTGAGCAGTGCCACCTTAATATTGTATTGAGTTTTATTGACTATGTGGGCAATTTAATAAGACTAACCTTCCCTAAAAAAAGACACTAATGGGGAGGAAAAAGTCTTGGTCAATATAATATATGGAAACCATACAAAGAGAGAAGCAGGTGCTCCCTGGCAATGTAGTAAGTGTTGCTAATGGTATTGTCCCAGGCTGATATATATCATATCCGCTTACAATAACACCAGTAGCTAAGCCAATAATTAAAGTCAGTTATCTGTTGTTTCTATTGAGGCATTATTATTGATGATGGTAGGATACTGGTCAGTACTAGTTTCACACCATTTTAGATGCATATTCTGAGAGCTCTTTTTAATTTCTCAAAATCTTTTGTGTTTCTCATACCATGACGGGAACAGACCCTATTCCTAAGTCAAAGTATGATTAAAGTTCATGAACTTGGTATTGTTTCAGTCTTTGATGTCAGCCAAAAGTGCTCTTCAGCTGCAATGTGCCCAGTAATGACTCCTTCTGCAATTCGTACTGGGTTACATGGATTGATAAAATATCTAAATGCGATTGTAGATTATTTTTTATGAGACCCATTGCTCCTACTACTGGAACTGTCTGGGTATCTTTCTTCCACATTGCTCTCATTTCTGCCTGCAGATCTTGATCTTTTATGACTTTGTGTCTCTCTGTATGCAAGACACTGTAGTCACTGGGTGTGGCAATTTCAATGATCAATGCTACTTTTGTCTTCTTCTCATGGACTACTGTATCTGTTTTCTAGCTTCTATCTTTCCAGCTGTTGTTAATGGGTGGTCCCATGAGATATAAACTTCATCATTTTCTATGATGTTTTGTGGCTCATGTTTCCAGTGTTTTTCAGCCACTTCAGTACCATAATGTTTGCACAATCCCCAGTGCAACAGCCTTGCCACATTGTTATGCCTTTCAGTATACAGTCCTTCTGGCATTAGTATGTCATAGCCAGCAATGAAGTATGCAACTATTTCCAATTCGGTTTTACAAAACCTACATTTGTCTGTTTCTCCCATATGTTCAATGGACTTTGTAAACCAACATGTATGTAGCCCACTATCTTGGGCCACCAATATTAAACTTTCATCTCTTGGTTTGAATTTGCCAGTCCTTAACCATTCCTGCATTTGTTCCTGATCAACATGAGGTTCTTCCAAAAGTTTTCGATACTTGCAACTATATTTATGCATTTTCTACACTTCTTGCCTTCTCATCTGGTCCCTCACCTTATATTCTTTCTTTTGTTTTTTTGCCACATTCAATTGCTTCCTGCTTTTTATCTACTTCTGGTTTGATTTCCATTCCTTCTTGATGCCAATATGCTTCTGCTAAATTAAGCAGAGAAGTCATATTAGATTTATTCTCTTCATGTTTCAAAACTTTCACTACATTTGGGTCTTGTGAGGTCAGCAGATATGTGTGGAATCCCACGATTGCAGATCTGTACATGTAATTAATTTCAAGAAGGCCCATCCCTACTTCAGCATGGGGAATATATAATCTTGGTATACATTGATTTTTATAAATCATTTGGTGAGCATGAAGCATCCTTCTTGTTTTCCTATCTAATCTATCCAACACGTTTTGGGGCCAGTCAATCACTCCAAAATTGTAAGTTAGGACAGAAAGAGCAAATTGGTTTATAGCGTGGATTTTGTTCTTAGATGCCAATGCTGTTTTCAGGATTTATTTAAGTCTTCTGAAGTACTCCTTACTAAGCTTTATTTGCATTTGTTCATGTTTTATTGTTGATCCTTCATCAATTCCCAAATATTTATACACTCCTTCTTGCTCAAGTTCTTATATATCATATGCTTGTCTCAAGCTAATGTTTTCCTGGTGTTGTGGTTTTCCTGCTTTGAAGGTTGCTTTTGCACATTTATCAAGACCAAATTGTATTCTTATATCATCTGTAAACGTTTGACAACCTGCAGCTGTGCTTTCAGTTCCTCATCTGATGAGCTATACAGTTATAAATCATCGACAAAAAGAAGATGAGAAGTCTTTACACTTTGTTTCTTATTAGCCAAATTATAGCCATGGCCTAAGCTGTTAAGTAAACAGCTTAATGGGTTAAGGGCAAGGCAGAATAGCAAAGGTGACAGCAAGTCACCCTGGAATATCCCCCTTTGAAATTTTATCCCCGGGATAATAATTTGTCCTTTATCATGGCTTAATTCAAAATGGTCTGCCACTGTTTTATGGTCACTGAAATGTAGTCGATCAGTGTAGGGTGTATCTTATACATTTTTAAGCACTCTTTTATCCATGAATGTGGGATACTATCAAAAGGCTTTTTGTAGTCAATCCATGCCATACTTAGATTCTTCCCCTTTTTACGGTTCTCCACTATGACTTTATTTAACAACAAGTGATCCTTTGTTCCATATGACTTTCTTTTGTTGCCCTTTTATTCTACTGCCATAGTTGAGTTTTCTTCTAAATGACTATAAACTCTGTCAGCATCAATTGCCATGTATAGTTTATATGTCATTGGAAGGCAAGTTATTGGTCTATAATTTTAGGGTGGCTTGCAGGTTCACTCTTAAGTAGGAGCATTGTTTTTCCTGTTTAGCTAGGTTGGTGTCTGTTCGGGGTGTGCATATAAATAGTTCTTACTCGTGGCTAAATCTTCATGCTAAGATGTTAATACTTTTAACCAGATGTTAGGTACTGCATCTCGGCCTGGGGTTTTCGAATTAGAGGCTTTTCTTAACTTTGTTTCAATCTTTCTTGCTGTTACTTCATCCCATTTCATATCCTGTACTGTTAAACTTCTTATTCTTTCTTTTACTTCTTCTATCCATTTACCATCTTTGTTATGTTCCACAGGATCTTCGTAGATACTTCTCCAAAATGTATCTACTTCTTCTTTTTTTGGCGGTCTTTTAATTCCTTTTACCTTGTTTCCCATTCTCTATAAAACTTTTTTGGGTTGTCAAATTAAATTTGTTAAATTGCTTATTTTGTACTTTTCCTTTATATTTATTTGTGTATCGTCTAAGTTTTTCCATCTATTCTGAAATTTTTAGTTTGTTATTTGCGATAGTGCATGATATAGCCTGGTCTGTTTTAATACTGTGGATTGCTTTTATCATGTCTATCTTTCTTAATATTTTTGCTGATCTATTCCCTCTTCTGTAGTCTTCTAACAGTGACACTTCTTGTCTTAATTGCTTTATAGTTTTCTCTATTCAATACTTCTAGGATTGTATTCGATTTCTCCCCTTCCTCTCCCTCACTACCCTGTGTTCTTGTGGTAGAACTTTATCAGTTATTAATTTAGCTGCACAGTAATATATCCTGTTTACTTCTATTATATTGCATGGATCTCTATGGAGATTGCTAATTACTGTCTTTATTTGTTATATCAGACTTCTGACTTTTTGGGTTTTTATTGACCTTCTGCAGTCTATTTCTTTAATTGATCTTAATATGTCTATCTATGTCTATTTAATCAAGCAACTCTTCTCTTAGCTCATTTTCTTCTAAACTGAGGGTACATCCCTTGTTTGCCATTTCCTGTGGGCATTTTATAGAAAGTTCTGTACATCTTCCTGTGGCACAGTCTCTTCAATTTCATCCTGTGCCATCCATTTCTCTGTCATATGGGAACCCACTGGCCTGTCACTCCTCAACACTGACTGCATCAGAGTTTCTACATTTTCTTGCTCCTTCCCTTGCTGTCTAGCTTCAAATGAATGTTTATACTGGTTACCTGTTTAAGGCTCCAAAATATCTCGATATGGCAACTGACCAATTGCTTCCTGTTCCACTGGTTTCCCCATAATTTGGAGTTTCATTGCTCTGTCCTGTTGTGGTGCTTTCTGAATTAGATTTTCTACACTGAATCCTTCACTTTACAGGTACTCCATAACCTCAGTTTCTATTTCTTTAACTTCTCCATTACTGATCTCCTTTTCTACTTTTCCTCTTTGTCTTCTCATTTTTTTGTATTGTAAAGTTTTCCATGACCAGATTCCTTTGCCTGTATTTCACTTCAAATATGTTTGGTGCTCCTCTTTTTGTATTGGTTAGTTTTGCTTTCTCCTTTGCATAGATATTACACCATATTAAATCTCTTTTCCTTTCCCCTGTCCATATTTCTTTTTTATACTTTTCAAATATCTCTAGGTTTTGTTGTTTATATTTTTGCACTTCCTCAGATGGTTCTTTTTCTAAACAGATCAGAGTTTCTCGATCTATATACTGTTTTTCACAAATCTGTTGAATTGAACACAAATTTTCCATTGGAAGCTTCTGATAGTTTTTTGTGTGGAAGTATTTTTCTTTCCTCTGATTTCTGTCTTAATCATTTTGTATATCTTGTGTCTGGCAATTCTGGGCTTTTTGCAAAATAGTAACAATACATAATTTCTTTCTTATCCTCAATAGTTCACTTTATCATCTTTATGGCTCTTCTTTGGCCTATCAGTTTTTGTGATTCTTGCGGACTATTACTTCCTTCTACAACAGGGGGGGCCATCCTCCTCCTGGACCTGGCCTGGTCCCATTGTAGGAATGTTTCCTTATTTTGAGGATTCTACACTGTCATCTTTTCCAGTCCTGGCAACAGTGCGCCTACCAGGATTGGGCACTTTTTTATCCTGGGTCTTGGGCACCCAGCTCTCTTTTTTAATTTGTAACCTACTTCTGTCCATGATATATGCTATATAAATACAGTCTTTATATCAGTGTTGTCTTGGTGAGATTTTGTGAAAACAGGGTCCACCTCGTGAAGGTACTCACCAAGACTTGAGGATGAATTCAGTTTCAGCAATACTACTCTCATTCACTTGCTGACTTATCATCTCTCCATTTGGACCCTCCTTTATGTCCCTCTTCATATAATCTAAGGAGGTATGTCTCAAATCATTCACTCTCAGGTGTGCAATCATCAGGTCATATATGTACCTAGGGTGAAGCGACTTGAGAAATTGTGGATCCTAGCACCTGAGAGGCAGCTAGCAATCCCTCTGTATTTATTCAACCTGGTAAATGGAGCATCTGTGTGTCTAACTATGGAGTCATCTATGACCAGGACATTGCCAGATGTACAAGCTTGGTCCTGCTGCCTTAAAAGCTTCTGCATGCTGGATGGGTGACCCCTGTTTGTGGATGTATATAGTGTAGTGTTAGAGTATGATGTATGTTGTTTTAATTTTGTTGATGCTGGGGATCTTGCAGGAGGTATCTACAAATATTTAAGCTGATGCCAAGATGCAGGAGTTAAACAGGGCTTGGGGAGAGATTTTTAGCTACAACAGCATACAACAGTTTTATGTTAATAGTATGTGGATATTTTGTAGGTGTGTTTTGGTGTAAGACTAAATTAAGCTCACTGCATACTACTAACTGGGAATGGGACACCTCCAGTTTAGTTAAGTATTTACACCTCTCACAGATAGAATCCTTTGGGTTTAGTCGGGCTTTGTTTCCAGTGAGTATGGGGCAGTTCTTAGATTGCTTTAGGATACCATGTGCTATAAGGCTGGCAATAGTAGAAGGATCAGTCTGCTGTTGCCACATGATGATCAGTGCTGCTGTGTGATGAAGGTTAGTAAGGAACTAAAGAGGGAGACAGAAAGGGGGAATAATACAGGAGAGAAGTTTGTTGGATAGGGGAAATGAATGACTGCACAGGAAAGAAAAGGACTATGAAAATCCACTCACATCAGCTCAAGTCTGCTCTCCACATCACAGGCCAGTGAATGGTGATTAGACAGAGAAGAAATAAGTAACTCACTCACATGAGTTAGAAGAAAGTAACCTTTCAACAATACAAAAGGAGAGAATTTACTTGTATAAATGCAAATACCACAGTGCTGAGCATGCCCCTCAAGTGTACCTCATTGAAGGAATTTTCCTCATTTAGGATCTTAAAACATTCATGTTCCTCGAAGTTCCACATTGAAAGGATCTGTCAGACATTCAGATTTAGCAAGTTTTTAACTGATATCCATGGTAAATAGAACCAAATTATATTAATTCATTAAAATAATTATATAATTAAAAAATTCAAATTTCAACCATCCTATGAGCTTCCTAGATGAAGTTGTTAGTAAGCTGTTAGTGAGTATTCCACATTTTGGCCATTCGTTCCACATTATGAAAGGTAGTGTTCCTCATTATGGAGATGGAAGGTTGAGAGCTATGGTGCTGAGGTCAGTACAGCTCTGTGCAGTATTGACCAAGAAAAAAAAAAACAATCAAACAAGTGAAACCTGAAACTCAAGTACTCTAAGCTACTCACAATCTTTATAAATTAATCTAACTCTCACTTAAAACAATCACTACTTAATCTAAGATATTCTCTACACCAGGTCAAACTGATTTGCTCAAATCAAAAAATAAAATGCATATTTACTCAAAGAAGAAAATAAAACACATAAACAGTATCAGACAATGCAGAAAATGTCTCTAAAAGGCTATATCAGTTAGGCAGCTTAAGTGTAGACATAAAAAGTACTTTCCTGGCGTTATGTCCAGTTTTAAAATCCAGCATTGAGTTAAACAGTTAGTACACGTGCTGCAGTCCTCTGTAGTCTTATCAAGATAACAAGACTGAGCTGCGCACTGCACAGTAAGTATTAAACTACTAAAAAAAGAACCAATAAAACACAAGTGAAATCTGAAGCCCCCATGCTACGAGCTATGTAAGACCTGCATTAATTAATCTAGGCTGCACCTTTGTTGACAAAATATTTTAAATTTGTGCAATATGGAAACCTGTCTCTCATTACAATCAGATAAATTACCTGTAGCTGAATTTTGGAAGGTTATAATACAGACTTAATGATGTTATTTTGTTTACTTTGTTGCCTCATCTTATAAATCCCACTGCCAGCCAATAAAATTTGTTGAACTTCTGTTGCATGACTTAAAATGTTGTTGTTGACTTTTATCCAGATACATATGATGTATACAAAGAAGATATCAGGGCACCTTATCTGGGTTAGACATTGATAGCAGTGTCTGGCATGCCTGGCGTATTACACTTCCAAGGTTATTAAAGGAAAGGCAGTGTCAGTTCTTATTCAGTATACCAAGCTGTAAGGTCATGCAAGTAAGATATTTAATAAATATCCAAAAATGTGACAAAAGCCATGAGGGATAATTTGCAGAAAACATAAATTTCAATTTAGAATTCTAGTAAAGTTTTTTTTTATGTGAAGGCCACTAATATATGTAACAACTTGCATAGTGAACAAAGCTAGAACTTCACCACATATTTCACCCACTGTGGATAGTATTGCATAATAATGCAAACACGAATTAAAAACATTGTATATAGAAATTGTCAGAAGCAATTATATTTTCTTTCATTTAATTAGTAAAAAAGCAATTCAGAGAGGGAAATATAAATAAATGTTTAATAGAACATTTAGTTTGTTTTTACAATGGGCTTTTAATTCATGGAGCTTAATATCTCTTTCTGCTCCTGGTTCATTGGAGACTGACCAATAAACTGATGTGAAAATAAAATTTGGCCTGGGATTCAGAACAATTAGCACTACCAGTACTAATTAGCACTACCAGTACTAATTGTGCAATGTGGGATGTTTAGATAGTGAAATGGGATTATCATTAATTCAGAGACAAGGTAAAGCCACACCAGGAAACCCTTCTTTAGTAGATAATTACAGTATCTCTGAATCACACACCACACTGTCATAATTGGCTTTGCTAGTGTTGCTAGTGTTCCCCCCTACCAACCCATACATTGTGGTTGCACAGATACACACAGACCGAGACACACTGGAATCCAGTCTATGACACATACACACACACAAACACACACACACACACACACACACACACACACACACACACACACACACACACACACACACACACACACACACACACAGATCCATGTAGCTGTATTCATGCCATTCAACAGAGAGAGAGAGAGACACACACACACACACACACACACAGACACAAACACACACTGGAGTGCACACACATATATTTTTAATACGTATATATGTTTTTGTATTGGGTAAAAAGTTTATTAATATTTATTAGGCTTGATTGTTTCATTAGGACTTACAAGCATGTGCCTGAATTGTGTTTTTTTTATGGTTGTTCATTTTTTATGTGTATGTGTGTGTGTGTGTGTGTGTGTGTGTGTGTGTGTGTGTGTGTGTGTGTGATCTCAATTGTTGATTGCTCTGATGAAGTCAGTTTTTGTTAAGACAAAAGTGAAGAATAAATTTGTTTTATGCTAAAATCTGATCTTGATTTTTCCTCTACCTGCCATTATAAAGTAGTTTTTCTTTATTAGTTTTATTTTAACCACTTTTGGGAGGAATTATTTGTTTTTATTACTGCAGATTTACCAGCAATACTGCAGTCTGGGGTATGCCTAGTGCTTGTGTACTAATGTAGTGGGAGAACCATCTTTGAATTACTCAGGCTTACCACACTTGTGAAACCTTCCAAACAAAGGTTTCTGTAGTGCAGTAAGGCTTAATCCCAGTGTTGAGCAGCGCTAACTGCTCCAGGAGAAAATACAGAGAATGTTACTGAATAATGAAAATGTAATTCCTTATGTGGCTGTTAGGGCTATGTCAGTGATGCATTGACTTTTTTACTTTTATGCTCTTGTGCAAGTCTATAAAATTCTTTACAAATTCTGTTTTCTGATTACTGAAATGTTAATAATTGATTATTGGGAAAATAAGCCAGCTGACAACATTGTGATTATATTATTTAGATATGGAATGGATTCCAACTAGATCACGGACCTTTGTGGGGACATTAAATGGACATTTCTATACATGTGGACAGTTGATTCTGGCAGGCCTTGCATATGGAATTCGAAACTGGCACTGGCTTCAGATTACAGTTTCAGCACCTTTTTTTGTCTACTTTCTCTATTCCTGGTATGTAATTTTTATTATGTCAAATTCTGTTATTTTTTAATTGAGGTTTAAATTTATTAAATATATAATACATTAATTTATTATGCATTTCATTAACTTCACTCATATAGTTATTCTATTCAAAGCCATGCTTTGCAATCAGTATATTTATTACTGCACATTCACTTGCCTCAGCCCTTATTGTTATTTCATCCTTTGGGCTTAAAATTTATTTATTTCTTCTTGGTTTATATGTGTTTTTTGTATCTGTTTTTCCTCTAACATGATTTGTTTTTTTTTTGTACCTTTTGACTTTGTAAACTATATAATGTATTATATAATAATCTGATTTATTCTCAGATAATTGATGTTGTCATATAAACATCAGTATTATGTATGTATCATATATATATATATATATATATATATATATATATATATATATATATAAAATATTTTATTTATATATATATATATATATATATATATATATATATATAAAAACACCCCAGATGTTGAAAGTCAAAAACGAAAAAGGTTGACATGTTCATATGCATGCTTCAAGAGATTACATTGGAACATGCAAGATAAAAACAATGTTTTAAAGGGGGTAAGCTGCCCTGCACCCGCATGTAGCAGCTGAGCCCCCAACACCCTGCTACTTATATAATCAAACTCTGAAATTGCACAACATTGGGGAATATTCAACAATCCCAATATTGTTGCAATCTTACCCTAATGTCAATTATCTGCTTAATCAAGGAGGAAACCACAAAAGCCCTCTATATAGACACACAATGTAAAAAAAATACATAGAAAATGTAAGAAATATTTTCACAACAATAATAATGATAATATTGCAATAATAAATTATATATAATCCCTTATGCCAACCACTAAATGGTAATATTACAAAAATTGATTAATAATCATAAAAAATATTAAAATATTATTAACCAATTTTTGGATTTTTTTGTGTGTTTTTTTCCTTGCATGTTTTTAGTGGAGCATGTCCCTTTGAATTTCAGTGAGTGGTGTTAACTTTGGCAGCGTAACACTGAATGAGATTCTAAATATGCAGTTGTTTTAGCTTACTCTTTGCTCTGATGAAGTCCTAATCTCTCAGTATGGACAAAAGTGCTTAGCCATTTTAGCTTTTAACAATAACATACATTGTGTGCCTATATGGAGGGCTTTTGTGGTTTCCTCTTAGTCCTTGTTTTCTGAACTCTTTGACTTGTGGTTAGTTGCTTTCTCACACAGACATCTCCATCATTGGTTATTGGTTTAATTGGCCAAATTCTGTAAACAAAACAGATATCAACTCTTAGCACATTCACCTAAATGCATGGCTCCCCTCTCTCTTTCTCTCTCTCTCTCTCTCTCTCTATATATATATATATAGAGAGAGAGAGATACACTTGTATATCTATTTATATCTTAGATTGATAGACACATGATAGATAAATGTCTTTTTACCTAGGTATATGATGTATTAAGACAGTTTACAGAATTTTAACATTGTAAATTATTTCAAAATTTGTGCTTATTTAAACTTTTAGCAACAATTTACATATCATAAATGGCCTGGATTCTGAAATGAATGAGTTGGTTGCACTTGGAAGCCACTCCAGTGCCAAGGAAGCTGTCTAGCTTACATGTCCAAATGGAGATTAGAACATAATGAAAGTGTAAGATTAGAACATGATGAAAGTGTTTACAGTGGCTGGCTTATAACGTTTTCAGAAACTCTCCTCATTTTTTTTAACTTCGTAACTTCGTACTTACTTAAAGAACATGGCAAAAAGAGTATTCATAGGTTCATGGTTAACTACTTGTCAATCAATCAGCAGATCACTATAAGCCTTCCCAAAACCTCTATTCAAAAATTCTATCCAGCCTCAAGAAGGGTGAGACAAGATAGACTAGGGATGATTTTGTGAACACCCATCCAATTATCTTAGTTTACCTTCAAGGTGGTAAGGGTGCTACTTGAGATGTAGTGGAAGTTTGTTCCAGAGGTGAAAGATGCATTGGTATTTGAATCCTTCATACAAACGTGCCTTATTTATATTTCTGATGAAAGTTTAATTATTTTAACTGGGTATTTGAGGTACCTTTTTTCCTGTGAAGGAATAGGGAATAGGACCTTAAAGAGTGTTGAATCTTTCATGGCTCAAAAGGCTAGAGGCTGATCTCCATAGATGGGTTTGTAAGAGACTGAGTACACAGAGAAGGTTGCCAGTCTGTCCTGTTAACTTAGATTTTTGAGGCCACTAAACTTTTAGTTATGAATCTCTAAGGTCTCTCAAGTTGAGTGATATGTTAAAAAGAGTAGAAGCCAAAAGGTGCATTAAATTCAATAACTGGCCTAATCTTATATGAGTGGAGGGGAAGTAAGACCTTGTGGGACCTAGTGAAAATGCCTTTGGAAATTTGATGAGACAGATAAAAGGCTTTGCTAACTACTGAGGCTACACGATGGTCAAATGATAAGGAATTATGAAGGACTAAATCCCTTACAACAGTGTCTGGTGGGAGGGATGTGATAATTGGCAGTTATGTCACTCTACTTATGGATGGTTAAAGTCCCCCAACAGAAAGGTGTTGTGTTTAATAGGGATTTCTGCTAATGAGTTAAGATAGCTACTGTGCTTAGACTAGGACAAACAGGGCATTCTGTAGCTAGCTATAAAGTGGTAATAACCTTGTTTACTGTAATTTGGACTTTGAGGAGTTCAAATGTGGTGTCCCAAGGAATCTGGTGTAAGGTGATGACATACTTGACAAATATTGATACTGCCCCACAATTTCCAGTTGTTCTGAAGGCATGATAGGCATGATGGGCAATAGAAAGAGACCACTTTCATTGCTCTGAAATCAAATTTCTGCAACTATACATTTATGAAGGTGTTCAAGTTGTAGGAGAGTCGTAAGTTTGGACATTTTTTGTTAAGACCTCTGGCATTGAGTAGAACCATGTTAATGTGTTCCAAATTAAAATTTACTAGGTTGGAATGTCCATTAGGTGGACTCTGCCTAAAAAAGGGCATTATGGGTGACCAGAGAATTTAGCCAGACTATGAAAGCCTTGGTAACAGAGGTGCAGACCATCCCTGGCACAGCCTGAAGACTTGTCAGTTATCTCACCCCAAGCTGACATATACTGGATCTGCCGAGAATGACACCAGCTACATAGCCAATTATTAAAGTCAGTTATCTCATCTTTGCATCTCAGCATTACTCTAGGTGATAGCAAAATACCACTCAAGGCCAGTGTTTTTCCCACCTCAGTCTCATACATAGCAAGCTTAATCATATCCTTCTGCATGTCTTCTTGGGTAAAGCGCCTAAGGTCATTTCACCCCTGTGTGGACCATTATCAGGTCATAAATATATTTTCAGTATGGAGGGATCAAAGGGTCCTTGTTGCATCCTGGATCCTGGCTCCAAAAAGATAGCTAACTGTCACCCTATTCATATCCAGACTAGTGAGTGAGTGTGGTATCTGCATGTATCACAATAGAATTACCTGTTAGTAAAACATTTCCTTGGTTATATGCAGTCTCAGTGAGCCATTAAGGCTTGGAGTCTGCACCCTTATAACTCTTAGAGATATGTGCACTGGATATGGATGAGAAGGGTGAAGGTGGGTGTGTTGCTGTGTCTACTAATGCCTGGGATTTCTTAGTTTCTTGCCTGGGAAGCTTAGGCTGTGTTCTTTTAACAACCACAAAGTAATATGATTTAGTGGAAGTGATCTGTGCTGTATGTGTAACTGTGTTGTACTGAATGAATATTTTGTGAGGTGAGAAGGCAGCCTCCGAGTTCAGTAAATCTTTACACCTCTCATGCATTGAGTCATCGTGAGGTAGGAGTAACAAGGTTTAGGTAAGCATGAGGCAGTTGCTACATTGGCTGAAAATACCTAGTGCTATCAGGCTGGCTACAGAAGGTTCTGTATTGGCTAGTGCAGATGAAGGGGTATAACAACACAGGGTAGGTTAATACCTTACTCCTATTATAAGATAGACAAGATAATTGACTGGATTAGAAAAAATTGATAAACTGGGATATGGATAATGATAGAAGAATGAGCTGTGACTACTGTAGTAGTCAAAAGTGGGAAAAAAAGAGAAATCTAAAAGTGACAGTATATGCAGCATCAATAATGAACTCAACAACAGTGGCAAATTTAACCAAATGCCCAATAGTTTAATGTGGAATCTACCTAGACAGTGACAACAGAGAGCAATGGGTTGTTTAACTAATGGATCCAGGTGCAGTAATTGCAATAGCTGTAGGTGATCTGAGTACTTACAAGTGCTGTATCAGTATAGCAATCAGTCAAGTAACATTAAATACAACAGCACTATGGTAAATGGTTATAAGCAGAAATATAATACTAGTGATCACAAAGTGCAACCAGTAACTGAGATAATAATTTAATTTGTTTTTATATGCCTAGTATCAGTAACTTGTAATACTGCAGTATTACCTTAGATACTGCCAGAGGTAAGCAACACACCAAAGCAACAAAGTGTAATAGTATAATAATTATACTCAGTAAGACAAAAGAGAACAACAGTGCAAATACCAAGAACACACAATAATGCAATGTTATTAAAACTTAACAAAACAATTAGCAAAACAAAAGTGCAAGTTTCAGCAACGTGTCCATGAGAAGTGCAGTCAGTAAGTTATCAAGCTAAAAAAAAATGAAAGAAGTTATTTTACTGTATGAAATAAGGCAATAGTAAAATAAATAACTGTACTTCAATGATATTTAAGTTATACATGTGTATGGTTTGTATCTGCATTTGGATCTCTGGTGCTACTTCTTGTTCTTTTGTTGTTACTTGGCTATATTACACACACACACACACACACACACACACACACACACACACACACACACACACACACACACACTCAGACGCACACACACACACAAGCACGCACACACACACACACACACACACACACACACACACACACACACACACACACACACACACACACACACACACACAGATGCAAGCACACACACACACACACACACACACACACACACACACACACACACACACACAACACAGACACACACGCACACACACACACACACACACACACACACACACACACACACACACACACACACACACACACACACACACACTCAGTTGTTTTAGTGATGAGTTTATTCCATACAAACAGGAATAGTGTTTTTTTTTGTTGATTCTTATACAGCATAGTGTTATTTTTAAGTTGCAAACATATCACAGGATTATGCCAATGGTAAGTTTGTGCCAGTATGCTTGCCTGTGGTATGATTGTATTGACTGAAGTATGAATGTCTGTGTGAAGACTGGTAGAGATGGGTGAAGGCTGCCAGACTAGCCAGATAGAATTGTGCAGATAATTCTATCATTTGTAAATATGAATGTTGAACTATAAGCTTGTTTGTTTGAATGAAAGCATATGTTGTGAAGTGTTGAACTTAAAACAATGTGGCAACGTTGCCATCTGCTGTAAAGAAAGCTAAATCAAGCATTTCTTGTTGGTCCTTTGAAATTAAAATTATTTCATCACTGCCTTTGATGTTTACAAGTCGGCTCCAGTCCGGCTAGATGAAGGCTTCCTGCCTATTGTTTTAAGGCTAAAGTTAATGACCAGAATTTACATGTGGACTGTCCTTTATTGCTCTAAATCTAAAAGATTGCAAATGCAGTTGCTGTCAGTTTGGGAACACCAGGAAAGTGTGAAATGATGTAATGTTTTATCAGAACTGCAGTTTCAATTTAAACAGTGAGAACCAGAGATTATTAAGCATTTTTGTCTTGAACATCCAACTCAGCACTGCCTTATGCTCTCTTTATGTAAGTAAGTTATTTTAGAAGTGTGTTTTCTTTTAGGAATAACTAGAAATTAGAAAGATTAGACTAAGTGTTTTTCTGTGATGCCAGAACTGTACTACTGAATTATTTTAGGTATGTCTGTGTGATCTCTGAACTTTTGACTAGCACTGTATAGGAGAAAATATTGTCTTGTGGTTTTAATTATGTATTATTAAATATTTTAAAACCTTTTAACTGTGGCTGTTTTGTGTAGAGATAAGTTAAGCTCTAAGAGTACATTGAATGTATATAAGGATCCTGTACCAGGTCACTCTAATAAGCCTTGAGACTGTTTAGTCACATCTACCAATTGGATAATAATATTGCACAGTAATAATTGGACACCCTTTTAAGAGCCTTTGAGTAGCTGATAATATTAGTGGGTGGTGGCAGCTGGTACTACCGTATAGTTTGGGTAAAAGGGGCACAGCTGGAGAACCTGTGCCAGCCTTCCCAAGGAGTGTCTGTGCGGTTGTGTAAACTCTTATCTCAAAGTATGTGTGTCAGCTATTGGGCAGGGACAAGAAACACTGGTTGGACAGAGAGGGTGCTGGAGATTTTAGCTTGCCCACTAGGCTGAGATCTAGACCCTATAGTTGTGCCAGTGGGGAGTCTTATTGGGGACCTGGGGAGCAAAGGAGCGACCAGCCCTGGACTGACTCTGATCTCTGTGTGCTCTTAAGGGAAATTGCACATTACTGTGTTTATTTGTTATCCTTTTCTCATATATGAGACACCCTCTGTGGTGTTAGTGGTGAGGACTGAGGTGACCAGCCCCGGACTGACTGTGATCTCTGTGTGCTCTTAATGGAAATTGCACTTTAGTGTGTGTATTTGTTATCCTTTCCTCATATATGAGATGCCCTCTCTGGTGTTAGTGGTAAACATCAAAGGCAGTCATGAAATAATTTTAATTTCAAAGAAACAACAAGAAATGCTTGAATTAGCTTTCTTTACAGCAGAGGGCAATGTTGCCACATTTTTTTAAGTTCAACACTTCACAGCATATGCTTTCATTCAAACAAACACGCTTATAGTTCAACATTCATATTTACAAATGATAGAATTATCTGCACAATTCTATCTGGCTTAGCTGGCAGCCTTCACCCATCTCTACCAGTCTTCACAGTCTGTATATAGGATAGTACCATCTGTGTCAATGTGTGTAAGATGTTGTGTAAATGTGCATACTTTTGTTTTTCAAGTGAATGCGGCAAGGGATTTTGCTGTGAAATTAACAAGTTAATGAGGTTTTTCACTTTCCCACTGTTCTCCATTCTCCAGTACACATAAAGTAGAGGGGGTGTGGAAGATGCAGAGGTACACTTGTTTTTATGCTTATTTACATATCCTTATGAAAAAATATAACAGTGAGGTAAGTTTTTAATGGAATGTGGTGTGATGAATAATGCAATGAAAAAGATTGCTTACATATTCTACTACATGTATGATTATATGACAGAAGATGGAAGTACTCAAGCATAGATGCACAATAAAATGATGCAACACTTAGAAAACTAAACTTACCCCCCCACACCAAAAACAGAAGACCAAGAGATTGAAAAAGGAAACCAAACAGTCTGCTTTTCCTATCCCTTAATCCTAATCAGCTCAGACTAAGTTTCTCTGACTAGTGATATGGTTAGCAAAAGGGGTTTTCCTAACTTATGTGTAGGGTTAGAGTTAGTACTAAGGCCATGGCCAGGGTTAGCAAGTACGACTAGGGTGGCCAGGGAGACTTGAAAAGAATTGGATGATTCATTCCATCTTCATTGACATACCTGCAACTCTTCTTCCTCCTCATTGTTGAGTTTACTGGGGTACTTGTGTTGTCCACTTTGCATGGCATGTCAGAGATTTGGTGAAGAAATTCCAGGGCAGTACATTTTAGGTAACATATTTAGTAGCCTGGGAAAATTGCAGATGTCAAGTTCTCCTAATGTCTTTTGGCAATAGTCTTGCTTTTAACACGGATGAACTTGCTCATCAAGATCTGTCATTGATATGTGCATACTTATCCCATTGTGCAGACAAGAAGTACCATATTAATGCTATAGGTACAGTGCCTGAGACTGGATCTATGCAAGTTTCAGTGATACACAAACCATATGTATGCTATAGGGGGTATATATCATATGAGGGAATCACACAAATTGAGAGCACTCATAATATCGAACGTACCGGACCTCAAAGTGCTTTTTCTGAGATCGTGGTACAGTGAAGAATGGGATATTTGCCTTTGCCTCACTGTAGTGCGATCTCGGAGTTGTAATATATATTTAGCGGGAGGTGTGGGGAGTGCAGCCCCCCACAATAGGAAGTTCGAGGTCCGGTACGTTCAATATGAGTATTTGCAATTTGTACGATTTGCTCATATGATATAGACCCGCTATAGATACAGTGCCTGAGACTGGATCTATGCAAGTTTCAGTGATACACAAACCATATGTATGCTACAGATACAGTGCCTGAGACTGGACCTATGCAAATTTTAGTGATACACAAACCATATGTATGTTACAGGTACAGTGCCTGAGACTGGACCTATGCAAGTTTCAGTGATACACAAACCATATGTATGTTACAGATACAGTGCCTGAGATTGGACCTATGCAAGTTTCAGTGATACACAAACCATATGTATGCTACAGATACAGTGCCTGAGACTGGACCTATGCACGTTTCAATGATACACAAACTATATGTATGCTATAGGTATAGTGCCTGGGACTGGACCTATGCAAGTTTCAGTGATACACAAACCATATGTATGCTACAGATACAGTGCCTGAGACTGGACCTATGCACGTTTCAGTGATACACAAACTATATGTATGCTATAGGTACAGTGCCTGAGACTGGATCTATGCAAGTTTCAATGATACACAAACCATATGTATGCTATAGGTACAGTGCCTGAGACTGGATCTATGCAAGCTTCACTGATACACAAAAGTAGGGATGGTTGGGATAACAGGAGTGACTGACTGTTTAAGAAGCAGGGCAAGGAATAATGAATGAGGTTGGTCAAGCAACTCTTATCAACTGCTGAAGTCTGAGCTCATGTGTGCATAGTATATGAGCATAGTCTGACTTTAAAATGCATGCACTCTTTGTGCATTAGTAACTTTAAGGTTTTCTCTCATTAGGTGGCTTCCTGAATCAGCCCGTTGGCTTGTTTTAAATAATAAATCAGAAGTGGCTGTAAAACATCTGAAAAGGGTGGCGGCATTTAATGGAAAGAAGGAAGAAGGTGATAAGATCACCCCAGAGGTAAAAGGAATGTTTTTTTTTTTTTTTTGCTGTTGTTTCCTTTGTAACCAGAATTGTTCAGCCACAAATTAGTAACAATATGGTTCTATATTTTGCAAGGTGATGTTTCACACAAAGAGCTTTATCAAGAAAATGTTTTTTTCTGTATAGTTAACAGTATGATTACATAAGTAAGTGAAATACTAGAACGACTTTTAATCATCAATAGTATACACAGTATTTGCTAAAGCATTACACTGAAGTCAGAGAGGATGACGTATGTGAAAAGATCAAATATCTGAATATAAATTAAGATGCCACCTTTTAAAATATAACTCCGTGATGATGCTGTAAATCCTTAAAGGAAAACAAAAATAATTCCAACACAAAAATGCTTCAAGCGTTCTAAAATAAA
The DNA here is from genome assembly GCF_019279795.1 of Protopterus annectens. Lineage (NCBI taxonomy): Eukaryota > Metazoa > Chordata > Ceratodontiformes > Protopteridae > Protopterus > Protopterus annectens. The sequence goes on along the minus strand of NC_056738.1, from coordinate 416,951,933 downwards.
TATTACATTTTGTATTTATCTGTTAACCAGCTAAGCCCAATGAGCAATGCTGGACCATTGTCTGGTTAAGCGATTTGCTCAGAGCTGGCAGCTGAGGAAATCAATCTCAGGCATTAGCAGCTTCAACTGTCTGAAGTACGCTACCAGACTGAACTGTATGACCCATTACACTGTTTAAGGTTTTACATAAGAGGCTTGACTGAGAGGCTATAATCAATAATGGTATTGTTTAACTCGTTTTAATTTGGATGTATTGTAATCAGAGTTTGACTTGTCATTTTTAAGTGTAGCAACATCATAACCAAGTAAAATATTTAAATTGACTCATGAACCAAAAAGAATGAGAAATATAGTAAGCGAAGTGAATGAAAAATTAGATATTACAAATTGTAGTACATGGTGTATATAGTTTTAAATGTGTTAGTGATGCTAGAGAGAATCACATTTCAAGAGCTACACATTCCTTCTACAAAGTACTCTGAATAAACAGATATGGTTTTATGTAGCCTGCAACTCTTTTATGTGTCTTTAACAAGAAAAGGATCCTTCTTGGATTCTTCCTAAACTGCATTTTGTGTAACAAATTTTCAGACAGCATTCTTGTGATACATTTATATATTCTGTTCTCTGTTTGCAAAAGAAGTAATAGATGACATATGTCTAGACATTTAGTATGCAGCACGCTACTTTTTGTTTGTTTGTATAAAATTTCGAAACTGTATAGTTGTAGCTTCAAACTCCGCCTTTCTCTTCTGACAGCTGGCTAGAAATGGAACTGTTCATAACTGCATAGTAAACCAAGAACATCATTTTTATTTTTATTTATATGTTGACTGAGAAAGCCAACGTCCGTTTTCACAGGTGACTGAAAAGCACTGTCAGTTTAAGTGACTTGCTCAGAGTTACATAGTAAGCAAATAGAGGTGGAAGGAATCAAACCTTGTTCTTTATGTAAAGGAAGCAGTGCTTTAGCAGCTCAAAGTCTGTTTTCTGTTTATTTTTCATCTGCCAGACCTCTGTTTGCATAAGCTGTTTTTTTCTTTATGTTAACATTTCTTTGTCATTGCTTGGAATTTAGTCCTATAGGATTTATGTGTTATTAATTAGGTTTTATTAGCTACCTTAGTTGACATGGTTTTCTGTGAAGTTAAAAGAGTCTTAAATTTCCTTTTCCTAATGTTTGATTATGAACTTTAGTCAATTGCCCCCTTACTGACTTTTATTTCTATCTACTTAGTGAAGAAAAATTTATTACAAGATACTGTGACATGATCACTAAACCTCAAAATGCACTCACTCGAGGCACTCCTTAAAATGGAGAACATCGACATCTGTGCAGTGACAGAGACCTGGTTCAAGGCTCCAGAGAGCATCCCTGCATTACCAGGCTATAATTCATACCACACCTTTCGGCCACCTAACCTGGATCGAAACACTAAAGGCAGTGGCGTGTCCATATTGATTAAGGATATTCACACCTCCAGGCTTGTTGCTCAGCATAATGCATCTGAGATTATCTAAGTGCAACTAACTCTGGGCAAGACCACAATCCAAATTGTAGCTTGCTACAGATGCCCCACCATGCCCCAAGATTCCCACTCCTCATTTCTTGATACACTGGAAAATATTAGAGTACAACTTAACACCCTAATAATGGGTGATATCAACTACCCCACCATTAACTGGGAAAACTACTCATGTACCAACTCATTTGCTCAACGTTTTCTGGAATTCATAAATTCCAACACCTTGGATCAACTTATCCACACTCCCACCAGGGGCAGCAATATCCTAGACTTGGTCATTACCAAGATGGGGGACCGGTGTTCCACACCAGAGGTCAGTTCTTCCTTGGTCAGATCCGACCACAAGCTAATCACCCTAGACATCCACTTCCCGCCTCCAACTCCCATTAGGGAAACCACCGTAAAAAATTTCTCCAAAGCCAACTTTACGCTTCTTAAGACAGAAGTGGAAAACTTCATGACACCCATGCAGACGGACAATAGAGGTACGACTGCTGAATCCTGCACAAATCCACTTTCTAAGCACTTACATGAGTGCATGGATCATGCTATCCCTAACAGCACCAAGATGCTATCCTCTAAAAAAAGGAAGCCAATCTGGTGGTCCCCTGCCATAAACAAATTTTACAACAGAAGAAAGATACTGCTGCAAAAAAGAGTAAAATCCCATGATTGGAGGAACTCCCTGGTCAGCCTCAGTATGAAGCTGAGAACTCTCATAAAATCCTCCAAAGCTAGTTACAAAAACAAAATAATTTTATAGCTATGTCAAGAATCTCAATGGCAACACTCAGATCTGCTCTGAGTTACAGCACAATGGCACTAAATATACAGAACCAACTGATATTGCCAACATCCTGGCAGATAGGTTCAGTGCTAACTTTACCCCCTCTCACCCCCTAAAGGGCGCATCTCTATACCGGAAGAATGCAAAGTTCCTGTAATCACGGCTGTACAGGTAAAAACCACACTCTCCAAAGCCAAGAACACAGCATCCATGGGACCTGACAACATCCCAGGCTGCATTCTACACAAACTACAGAATGAACTGGCACCCCACCTAAGTACCATGTTCAATCATAACTTCACCTCAGGATTTGTGCCCAATGAATGGTGCACAATGGCGGTTATCCCACTCCATAAAGGGGGATCCATCATGGACCCTGGAACTACTGTCCCATTAGCCTGATGAGCCTGGTTTGCAAGGCCATGGAACGTATCGTCATGGAACTTATAAACAAAGACATTGATAATCTCCACACTCTGGAACCCACCCAGTTTAGGTTTGTAAAAGGCAGATTATGTCTCCTAAACCTGACAAACTTCTTTGAAGCAGTCACCAAAGCTGTAGATGAGGCTAAGGTGGTTCACACAGCCTATCTAGATCTCACCAAGGCTTTCAACACCATCCCCCACTCTGGAATTATAGATAAACTCACTAAACTAGGTATAAATCCCTATGTCACAAGATCGCTTGCCAACTGGCTCCCTGACAGAACCTACATTGTGAAAGTAGCAGACTCCAAATCCGACTTCAGACCAGTGACAAGTGGAGTACCACAGGGTCCAGTCCTGGGTCCTCTCCTGTTTGGTATCTACTTCTCTGAAGTACAGTCTAACACAGAAGTTCTTAGGCTAATGAAGTTCACAGATGACTGCAAACTAGGAGCCATAATCAAAACTCCTAACGTTGTGGACATCCTACAAAAGGGCCTCACTGAGACAGATGCCTGGTGTCAAAGCCATGGCCTCAAGCTCAATGCCAAAAAGTGCATTGTCATCTCTTTTGGTAAAAACTCTGCACCAATGAACTACTACATAGGTGGTAGTCTACTTAACACCAAAAGTGTAAGAGACCTTGCGACACTGGTGGACAGTAGTCTCTCCTTTGATAATCACATTGCCACAGTAGTCAGGAAATTCTTCTATGTGGCACACCTCATCACAAAAGGTTTCTCATCCAGGAAAAAAGAGGTAATTGTTCCCCTCTACTCATCACTCATTAGACCCATTATAGAGTACAATGCCCCTTTTGGTATGTACCTCACAAGACATCTACAACAACTGGAAAAGCTGCAGAAATACCTCACAAAGAGGATTACTGCCCTCAAACAGATGCCCTACGCAGACCATCTCAAAAAACTCCCGCTTTACTCCGTCGCATATCACCTACTCAGAGGTGATCTCAGCCTAACATACAAATCTATGTCAAACCCAGAGCTGTTGGACATGCTCCACTTAAAGAAATCACAGTCTCAACAAGCTACATGCTCTAGGGACCTAAACCTTGTCACCACAATAAACAGAACATGCTGGAGGGATAGATTCCTGTCCCAGAGACTTCCCATACTCTGGAATAAACTACCTGTCTATGTCAAACAGAGCTCGTCATTAGCACTCTTCAAGAAAAATCTTGATGATTGGATGGGAAATAGGAAATTCACCCCGGGGATCACTTCTGTGGCTCTGCTCGACAGGGACACAGGAAAATAATTTTCTTGAGTGGCGAAAGCCAGGGTACCTTTTTGGCTAGGCTTATATAGGCCCTAAGGCCAATAGCCTAGTACCTACCTATGAACCTACGTTTCCCATTCCCATACTTCCTATTTTTTCCAACACTACTCCCATGTTCACTTGCTTGGTATACGTTTTGATAAAAGTCTGTGAAACCCTCATTAACTTCTTCATTCTTCATCCTCTCCTCACTCTTTCTCAACAGCTTATTTCCCTTCATTCTTCTTTTGATCTTTTCATTTTTGCCTGCTCTCACGTAATGCCCTTCATTCTCACAAGCCTATACTCTGCTTTGTACTATAGCTGTTTCCCATCTTATATTCCAAGCCCCTTATCCTGTCACATATACTTTATTTGCTCGCAACCACTACCCCAGGGTTCTGCTCCTTCAACTCAGGCTTCCATACTTAAACCCCTAATTCTGCTTCTGTTTTCATTTTACCCCTTTTCCCCCAGGAGGGGTAATGCCAAAAACACAGAATAATCGGATGACAGATTCATAAGTTACAAAAGCACCTTGCCAAATCTGACACCCTCAAGCATTCAGACTGACAGATTCATATTGACCATCTGGTATTTCTTCCCCTTTAGAGACCACTTCTCAGAGCTCTAATACTTTTTGAGGTGGGACATTAGCAGTGGGCTGGGACGATGGCAGCCTGAGACAAGATGTGTAACAGCCTCTGGAGCTAAATAGTCCAAGAGAGATTTTGTCCATCCTATCTTTTTGTCCCACTTCCATCTTTACATTTCTTTTTTTCCAACAACACCTGGCCTACCCTCTCTTGCACCCACCTCAACTTCTGCTCCTTCTTCAATTATCAGAAATCACTTCACAGCCCCTTACCTTTATAGGTTCATAGGTTCATAGGTTGGTACTGGGCTATCTGCCCGAAGGCATATATTAGCCCAGTCACGTTGTGCGGTATTCACCGCCCCTTTAGTAGTTCCCTAGACCCTTGTACTAGCAGCTAGTACCCTTGGCCCCTATCTAGTAGTGCTGTTGGTGTGATCCCCGGTGTGAACTTTCTTTTACCCATCCACTCATCAAGGTTCCTCTTGAAGAGTTATAGTGAGGGGCTCTGTCTTATGTATATCTGGACCCTGTTCCATAGTAAGGGAAGTCTCTGCAAAGGGAATCTATCCCTCCAGCATGTTCTATTCATTGTTGTGTTGAGGTTTATATCCCTAGTGCTTGTAGCTTGAGTAGATTTGATTTTGTTAAGATGGAGCATGTTCAACAATTCTGGGTTGGACATGGCTCTGTACGTTAGACAGAGATCGCCTCTGAGAAAGCGGTATGCAACAGAGAACAGTCTTAGCTTTTTCAGTCGTGCTGCATAGGGCAACTGTTTGTGGCCAGTAATCCTCTTGGTTAGGTACCTCTGTGGTCTCTCCAGCTGCTGGAGATGTCTAGCCAGGTACGTTCCATTTGGTGCATTGTACTGAATAATGGGTCTGATGAGGGAAGAGTAGAGGGGCACCATTACATCCTTAGATCTTGATGCAAACCCTTTCGTGATCAGATGGGTCACATAGAAGGATTTTCTAACCACTTTGGCAACATGGTTATCAAAGGAAAGCTGACTATCTACTTGGGTCCCTAGATCCCTTATTTCTTCTTCAGATTTCGGGGGATTACCTCCTATGTTGTAGTTTGCGGGTACTCTGTTTTTTCCAAAGTGGATTTCATTATCCTTCTGCAAGGGAATAGTGAAGCTTTCTTCATATCAAACCTTTAATATTTTTAAGTGGGACCTAAAGTCATGTTTCTTTTGTCCTCCCTTCTGTACTCTGTATTTCCATGTTCCAGTCTGATAAGAAGCAGTCTGACTTACATACTTGCTTGTTTTCATCCTCGGAGAAAGTAAATTCCCACATGTTCTTGTGCAATGCCCACAGACATCCACCTATCCCTCATTCTTTAGACCTTGATCCAGTTCTTCCTTACATTGCTAATGAAGCTTATGTATTTCCATCTGTTTAACCTCTGCCACATTTAAACACCCTACACATTCATAACCTCTCTGCCACATTAAAACACCCTACACATTCAGAGTCTCTCTGCCATATTAAAATACCCTGCATATTCATAGCCCCTCTCCTGCATTAAGTACCCTACACATTCATAACATCTCTGCCAAATTAAAATACCCTACACATTCATAAACTCTCTGCCACATTAGAATACCCCACAAATTCACCATGTCCCCTTTTTTCTCTAAATTTTTAAGTAAAGAAGCTCTTAAAAAAACTTACAAATCCATTTTGGGGCCATAAAAGGAATGCACTGACACCCACTCACTTCATACCTTGTACCTTATCAAGGCTCCACCCCTTTGATCGTTCAGCACCCTTTTCTCCTTACCACCATGCCCAGCATAGCAGCACTCTGGTTCTCTATGTGCCAGTTTTTGCATAATCATCCTGTACCACTCGATACTCCTGTACCAATACTTCTGAGGTCCTCTGCCTTTAGCTCAGTCTCCTGTAGCATCATTATTCTCCATTTCCTCTATTTCATCTTAATAGAGTTTACCAAATTCCACAGCAAGAATTTTAATGTCCCCTATTCCTCTTTTACGTTACAGTCCCCATTGCAATTGATGTACCCTCTCAAGCAGTCCATATCTATCCCAATGAAGCTAGGCTACAGCCTTTGAGTCCTAACTTGCACCAGTATTTCACCTTCTATCCACATAGCTAAGTCAAAGCCATATGAGACAGCTGCTACATTCAGGGAAAACTATCTATATAGCCCCTCCCCCTCCTCTCAGGATTCATCTCCATTACATCGTTATCCTGTATCCATCACTTTTCAACACCTTCTTCCCCAAAACAGTCCTTCCACCCTTATAGTCACCCTCATTCACACTTTAATCCCTACAACTACCAGAAGAATGTAGAGCCCCTGAAATCACAGACACTCAGGTTAAAACAGCCCTCTCCAAAGCCAAAAACACAGTATCAATGGGACCGGATGAACTAACCCCTCACCTAAACACACTGTTCAAACTCAGCCTCTCCACAGGCTATGTACCCATAGGATGGCACACAGCAACTGTTATTCTGCTCCACAAAGTTAGAGCCACAACAGACCCCAGGAACTATTGCCCTATAAGCCTGACTGGCTTGGTCTGCAAGGCTATGGAGTGCATCATCATGGAACTCATTAACAGAGACATTGGGAACCTCCAAACACTAGACCCTACCCAGTTCGGCTTTGCTAAGGGCAGATCATGCCTCCTAAACCTGGTGGACTTCTTTGAGACAGTTACCAAGGCTATAGACAAGGGAAAGATGGTACACACAGCCTACCTAGACCTCGCAAAGGCCTTCAACACCATTCCCCATTCTGGTATTATAGACAAGCTCACCAGCCTGAACATAAACTCCTATGACACAAGATGGGTTGCCAACTGGCTCACGGACAGAACCCACATGGTGAGAGTTGCAGGAACTAGGTCTGACTCTAAACTGGTTACAAGTGGCGTTCCCCAGGGCTCAGTCCTAGGACCCCTCCTGTTCGGTATATACGTCTCAGAGGTACAGACAAGCAAAGGAGGACTACGGCTGACCAAGTTCACAGACAACTGCAAACTGGGGACCATAACTGACTCTCCAGATGACACAGACATCCTCCAAAGGGTCTCACTGAGACAGATGCCTGGTGTCAAAATCATGGCCTCAAGCTAAATGCCAAAAAGTGCATAGCTATCCCCTTTGGAAAAATCAAAGCACCCACAAATTACCACATAGGTGGCAGTCCCCTAAATATGGATGATGTAATAAGGGATCTGGGGACCCAAGTAGATAGTAATCTCCCTTTGATAATCACATTGCCAAAGTGGTTAGACAATCCTTCTATGTGGCCCACCTAATCACAAAAGGGTTCGCATCCAGATCAAAAGAGGTCATTGTGCCCCTCTACTCATCACTCATCAGACCCATCATAGAGTACAATGCCCCATTTGGGATGTACCTTACAAGATACCTGCAACAGCTGGAAAGATCACAGAAGTACCTCACCAAGAGGATCACTGGCCTCAAACAGATGCCCTATGCAGCTTCACTGAAGACACTCCAGCTGTACTTGGTTGCATACCGCCTACTCAGAGGTGATCTCTGCCTGACATACAAGGCCATGTCCAACCCAGAATTGATGGACATGCTCCATATAAAGAAAATCATATTCCCTCAAGCCACACGCTCTAGGGATCTAAACCTCACCACAACAATAAATAGGACGTGCTGGAGGGATAGATTCCTGTCTCAGAGACTTCCCATGCTTTGGAACAAGATTCCAATCCACATTAGGCAGAGCTCCTCGCTAACACTCTTCAAGAGAAACCTTGACGAGTGGATGGGAAACAGAAAGTTTACCCTGGGGATCACTTCAGTGGCTCTGCTGGACAGAGGCACAAGGAACTAACCTAAGGGGGCAGCGAAAGCCAGCACATTCTGGCTAGGCTTATAAATGCCTTCGGGCAGATAGCCTAGTACCTACCTGTGAACCTAGTATGAACCTATGAACAACCACTGTGCAACATTTACTTCTTTCTCTCCATTTTACTTGGCAACCTTATTTTCCCTCATTTGCCTTTATCACACCCTATCCTTCCAAAGCCTAAGTAACCCTTTATTAACTCCATGCTGTCTTCCTGACAAAAGGATGTCCAAATTAAATCAATATTTCCTGTTACCCAGCCTTACTCTTATAATCCTGCTAGTTTAATTTTCACATCCCTTTAGTCTGTCCTAATGTTCTGTAGCCATTATCAGAACTGCTACAAACTGTATGCATTTGCATACATATTATCTAAGTAATTTATCTTTTGACTGAAATAATCATGAAATTCAGTCCATCCCACAGAAGCATCAATGACAAAACTAGTAGTACTCTCAAAGAGTTGTTAGCCACAGAGAAAACAAGGACATTACTAGTTAAACACATATTGAAACTGGCTAATCATGACAATGAGGAGCTGCGATAAAACTAACATGAATATAAATATTATTAGGAAGAAAGTTCTTACGGGGTGCTTTTTATGAGAGTTGCCTAAAGCTACAGACCCTAACCTATCAGCTTTGCTCTTCATTCTTAAGTGCAGTATCTAGCAATATCAAATAAAATGTACTTAGAATAACTATTATGTTCAAAGAGACAATATAGTTAATTTCACATCTTACAACTAGTTCTCTTTGCACAGTTTCAAATTCTTCAGTAGTCCAACTGAGCAAATGTCCATCACTGAATGTGAAATCCTTGATCCTCATTTTACAGTGTGTTGCACAAGAAATGATCTTACTTGCTGCTTATAGGAGCAAACAGCTTATCCATGAAGTTACCAATTTACTAGTAACCCAGTTATGCTACTTCCTCACTCCTTTTCTTTTTCATTTGCCTTTTATCTTCTTGATGGAAGTCATCAATTCAGCTACACTGTTGCATCAGTAAAACTGATGTTTGATCCTTGGTCCCAGGCACAGTGACTCTGCAGAATTTCACTTCAGGTCCACCACAGATGCATACAAAGCAATAAATAAATAAAATATATTATCAGCATGATATGAAGTGTCCTGTTCCACCTTATTTCAGATCCTCATTACAGTCCTGCTTATGTTCAGCTCCAGTCTTTAATCCATTCCTTTCATGGAACAACTGCAGCTCTAACTCAGTGGTGACCCCCCCCCCCTTTCTGCTCTCTTTCTCTCTCTCTCACTTTATATCTCTTTATCTGGTCTTCAGAGCCCATGGCTTACCAGGCTTGGTTCTGGCACCAAAATATCAGCTGTTTTTTTTTTAATCTGGCATCTCCTGCTTCTAAGTCGTTTCTTCCATCATTGCTCTTTTCGCCTCACCTCTACCTGTCATCATATCATCCTGCAAATGATGCTGTCAGGATCCACCAGCTCATATTTAACTCAGATGGCATTTTCACTCCTCCTGTCCTCCTCCTTTGACTTAACTTGCTTAAATGCACACACAGTTGTTCAATTGCTTGGTCACAAATGTACATTCACTGAACTAGATAAAGAGTACCAAAGATATAAATTCTGAGTCTGCAGTTCAGCAAATGAATGTTTACAGTCTGTGATGCAAAAGAGAAATGGGGAGAGTCTTTTTCTTTGCTAAACTGATTATTCATGTTTATTCTCTGAGGCTGTATAACCCTATGCTTGGGATATTTATATTTAGAGGCCTGTAATGCAGAAGGTCTTTATACCAAGTGACATTTTCTGTCTTTGATTTGTGCTGTGATATTCACTTTCATGTTTTATATTCGTAAAATGTCAATTTGAGAGCTGAAATTCTTCCAGTGTAACCCTTTAGTCATGGACTCTAACTATAAAAGATACAATGGAGGTATAGGATATTAATAAATATAACACAGAATGTAGCAGACCTTTAGGATAAGCATCAGTAAGGTGAACTCCTTGCAGAAGACATATTTCTGGCAGATCAGCTGTTTAATTAACTAAGAATAGAGCAGCCTACTACCTGCTGCTTAAGAAAGAGAAGTCATAGAATATCTAAGATTTAGAGAAAATCCAGTGCAGAAACTGCAGAATCCATTAACAATCAAAATCCTCCCATCTAATCACCCAGTAGCAATTCACACCATATCAGTACCTCCTCCAATACTATACTATACTCCTACCCTCCTTGACACTACCCACAAAATACCTCCTACTCTTAGGCTAGAATAGCCACTAAACCTTCCACCTACAACCCCAACTCTGTATGTACACAACCACTAATAAAACTGTCCCTAAGAACACTCCATCCACATTGTATTCTACCCTATCCAATATCCTGTCCATTCACATATCCATCTTTCCACTATGTCTTCTAGCCTTTCTACTATACTTCCTATCTATATCAATAACCCCACATACAGCCAGTATACCTTACACATGTACATCAATAACTGCCATAGAATCCTCATCTCTTCCTAGCCGTTCTGATATATCCGCTAGTCTGTATCCACTCAACATACTCCTACTAACCAAACTAAAACTTCTTCCCTCCCACAAAAGTACCACCAATCACATATGTATCCTCACAGACCCAAAAAGACAACTTGCACCTTTCATTTATCTTTACAAACAATCTATTATACCTCTATGTGGAGATATCCAGCCAAACCCAGGACCCACCCCACTAGCTACCAACCCCCTCCTAATTCACAAAAATCACTTAATTTCATCACAATGAATCTCCAAAGTATCAAGAATAAAATACCAGGTTTCCATGCCTGGATATCCATAAATAAAACAGGCATTTTAGCTGCCACTGAAACTTGTCTAAAAACTTCCATAAAGGACTCAGAATTCCTCCTCCAGAGTATGCCTGCCTACGAGTAGACAGACCCCGTAAAAAAGGGGGAGGCATAGCTATACTCTTTCCTAACACCCTTACCATAGTAGCCTACTGCAATCCTATTCCCCAATTCTCCACAGCTGAAGTGCTTATATCTTTCCTCAAAATGAACAATGCCAAATATCTCTGCGTCACAGTCCTATACATCCCTCTAGGTAACAATATTCCTATCTTAGAAGATGTTCTAGCTTGGCTATCAAGTAATATAAATAATGAGAGAATCATCATGGGTGACGAAAATATAAACTGGAACAATTTCTCAGGTCAGTTCCCATCATCCAGCATCAATCTATTCAACTTTACACAACTAATAACAGCTATAACCTGACACAACAGAAATAATGACACCGGTTCAATTCTGGATACTAGCGTCAGACCCTAACAAAATTTCAGCAGCAGGGACAATCTCTTCCAGCATTAGTGATCACCTACCAGCATATATACTTCACGAAACCAATACAGTGTCTTCCCAACACCAGTACAGACAAAGCAGAAACCTAAGCAACTTTAATCCCTCAACTTTTAATGATACCCTAAGCAAAATCAATTTGAACATACTAAAACACCTGCCCCTTGACAAGGCTGGGGAATTCTTCAACTCCACATTCCTCAATATCTTAAACAGACTAGCCTCTGTAAGACTAAAAATGGTAAAAACTAAACATCCCATATGGCTCTCTAAAACAAACAAGCAAATTATGACTGTAAGGGACAATCTATGGAAAAAATGGCAAAGGTACAAGAATCCCACTGATCTCATAGAATTCAGACAGCTTTATAATCAAGCTAAGTGCCTAGTCATATCTGACAGAAAAGAATATTGCTTAAGCCTCCAAAAAGATCATAAACAAAATCAAATAAATTTTCGAACTCCATCTCATCCATAATCAACCCTGGCACCAGAAACAATCCCTGCCCATTCCCAGAGAAAACTGCCAGCGAAATAGCTAACCTTTCAACTCTTATTTCATTGAAACTATAGCTAAACTCACCACCACCTTCCTCCAAACTACTTCTACCACCATCTTCTCTCCAAACACACCTTCCTCACTGGATATGGCCGTTCCTTCCCTACCCTCTTTCTCTTTCTCCCCCATATCTATCTCCACCATAATCAAACTTCTCCTAAAACTTAAATCTAGCTCCACTGCTCCAGGCAACTTACCCCCAGAATACCACCAAATTTCAGTTAGAGCCATTGCCTATCCAGTCAGCATATTCATCAACAGATCCCTCTAAGAGTCATACCTTCCCTCTATCTGGAAAACAGCTTATATCCTTCCTCTCCATAGAGGTGGTAATAGTATCAACATTTCTAGCTTCTGACCCGTAGCCATTCTCTCCCCTCTCTCCAAAATCCTTGAAAAATGTATCCACCATCAACTCTTAGACCATCTATTAACAAACCAGCTCCTCTCCCCAACTCAACATGGGTTCACGCCAGGTCATAGCACCATTGCCTCACTTATTTTATTCATGGATGCAGTCAATCAAGCCAGAAATACTGGCAAATTTGTGTCCTCACTCTTTCTCCACCTCTTAAAGGCCTTCGATACAATCTCCCACCCACTACTGCTCAGTAAACTCTCTACTGTAGGTATCTCTCCCTCAACACTGAACTGGTTCATTAACTACTTAATAGGCTGGCAACAATCCATTAACTCCTTCTCCCCATTTCTTGACTCACCAACAGGTGTCCCCCAAGGCTTTATCTTAGGACCCCTTCTCTTCATTATCTTTACAAATGACTTCCACTCTTCCCTTAATAATGCATATGTTGTACAGTATGCAGATGACTCGACAATTAGTTGCTCTACCAATTCAACATCTGAACTTCTGTTAATAACTCAGAACACCTTTACTGCTACTGAAAAATGGATGAGCACTAATCATCTGCCACTAAACCCTAATGAAACCAAACTGGTAATATTTACCCCTAAAAAAATCTCCGTTAATAAAACTCACTCAAAATAATACCGTCATAGAGGTTGTTTCCCATACTAGGCTACTAGAAGTCAGTCTTGATGATAACATGACATTCGACCTCCACATCCATCATACTATTAAAAAAACAAACCAAAAATTAGGTACCCTCTATAGGCACAAACATTATCTCAACAGCTCCGCCATATGTACTCACACCACAACCTTTCTCCTTCCATCGCTCCTATATGGAGCTCCCCTCCTCACCAACATCCAGTCTGCCTTAAAAAAAAACAAGCTTGAGTCTTCCTACAACAAGGTGGCTAAGTTCACAACCAATAAACAACACTCTTCACACCACTGCATCTCCCTAAAAGAGCTCAACTGTTTAGAACTCCCAAGCTATCTAATCTACTTACAGATAACCACAGCACATAAAATGATTTATAAACCTTCAGACTGTCCAGCCCTTTCATCTATCTTATCCCACTACCTCCAAGTAGGCCACTCAGATCCAAAAATTAACTCCTTCTGCAAGCAGACAAACCAAAACTCACAGCTGGTGACACGCTTTATTCCTTTTCCGTCTCCAAACTATGGAACTCTCTCCCAACAACTATAAGAAACACAAGCAATATCTCCTCCTTTAAAAAAATGACTGCACTAACACCTCTCCACCCTCTGGCAGTGCAGATGCTCCAAATCCCAACCATCTATAACCTGATACCTACACCTTGCATCATTCTACCTTATGCTTCCACTAATAGTTACTGTCATTCTATTATGTCCTAACTTCTTCTTGTCATTGATGTCTTTTGGCTTTTCCTTGTTAGGGGTCACCACAGTGGAACTTTGGTCCGCTAATGATTGGCAGTAGATTTTCACGAATGCCGAGGTGCCAGCTCGACATTCAACCTTAAACGAAGGCACGCCCATTTACGCATGTCTTTCGAATGTCCACCCAACCACGGGGAGGACAAGCAGACTCCACACAGAAGGCACTCCCCGCACTCCAGCTGAGAATCGAATGGGAGAACCTCTTGCTCTGAGGCAACAATGCTACCGTTGCACCACCGCGGAAGTGCTTTGTCAATAAATACATTTCACTTTTCCCTGCACCATCTATGCTGACTGTAACTCCTTGATTTTAGTGTAAATCTCTGTATGCAACTGCTCATCACAAAATTGTATGACAACAAATTACCTGTGTTAAATGTATACCTAAATTTATATCTGTACATAGCTTGCATATATATCCTTTTTTACTTTGTTGTTCTTGTGTATTATTGTATCTCTTTGCAAACACTGCTTGTATTTACTATCCATTTCAAATGTTTATGCTCCACTATATTTATTGTTTTGTGGAGCTTTTCTCCCCAGCCTACAATGAAAATGGGTTATTTTGGCCCAGTGGACTTTCCCAGTAAACAAATGCCAATAAATAAATAATAAAAGGTGGCTTGACAGTACTGAAGGCATACCTGTGAAGACGAATAGCCTAGAAGTAATTAAAAACAACTAACAGGTGTCTCAGTGGTATGACATTCATGAAATCAAGGGCCAGATTCCAAAAGAGTTGCTCTCAGTGTAAGTCTGCCATGATTCTGAAAGACCTACTCTTAGTGTAAGTGAGTTCAGTATGAGGTCTATCTGTAAACAAACATACTATGGGGACCTGATTCCAAAATACCTGCTCTCAGCCTGCTCTCAGACAAGAGACGTTATGTATGGAATTTGAGTAACATGCAGGCATAGCTCTCAACTGCCCCTGACTTTGGGGAATGTCCCTAGCTTCATACTTTGGTCTGTTCCAGACTTCATATCCTTCAGAAAATGCATGCTAATGCAAAATGTGTTACTCTACCAACTTTCTAAGTATATACAAGCAATATTAAACTGTTACTTATTTGGTCCTTTGTCCCTCATTACTTTTTGGCTTTGAACAGATTTTTTGAGAGGAACATATGTAGAGCAGGGGTGACATGTGATGAGGTTAAAGGGCAGTAGCTGAAAAGGAAGACATAGGTGAAAGTGATTTTTATTAAGCAAAGCAAGGTTGTGTAGATATCAACATTGTCAACAAGCAGAAATCTGAAGAGCAAGTTGTACAGCAGAATATATTTTGTAAGTGCATTAGTCACTGTGCACCATCAGTAGTAAAACTTTCTGTCTTTTTGATTTTAGCACTGTTTCTACAAAATGTTGTGCTATACCGTAATCTTTATGAGATCTTGCCAGGATGGCTATTGCTTAATAAAGAACTGTTGCTTTCTAGCTCTTGGAATCAGAAATGCAGAGAGAGATTTTGGCTGCAAAATCAACATTGCCTGTCATCAGTCTGTTCCATACACCTGCTATGCGCCACATTTCCATCTGTCTTGCATTTGCATGGTAAGAGGATTTCAATATTTCAGTCAAATGCAATTAGGTAATCATTAGAAAAGCCAAAAAGAAAAAATAAAGAATAAAACATTTATTGCAAAAGTGGACATCTGGCATAAATGTACCAAGATTAAAGTTGAAGCCATTATAATGCAACATAAATGATTAGTTGTTAAGGAACAATCTATAAGCACGTGTACCTGTTGTTGATGTCTGTCATGGTATCCACTGATACCATGTCTTATTAATTAAAAATTCCAATGTACAAGTAGTTCTCTGCCTTTATTTTTAAACCTGTAAACATAATAAACTCTAGTAATGTTCCAGGGCTGCTATACTGTGTTAAAACTAACTTGATATGGGCTGTATAACTTTGTGGCTCACTTCTTTCTCATAAAAGCAGATGTGAATTGTGTCTTAATCAGAAACTTGAAGTTTGAAACTTGAAAGGTGATACTCCTGTTACTTGATGTATATTTCTCACACAGTATAATCGTAAACATTTTTAAACAACTGTACTTTACTAAAGTACAACTAAAACACTAATCTGTGCCTTTAGAATCTGAATGCTAAAAAAAAAGTAATTTATGTTGAGGAAAAACTTTCTTTTTGGGTTTCCAAAGTTGTTGTCACTGCTTCCATGTTAGGAGACAAGGATTATGCCTACCAAGCTAAAGTACAAAATCAAATAGATCAGTTTCAAACATGCAACTGTGGTCAGTCTTAATATATGAGTATGGTGAGACATGGCCCTGGAATCTGTAAGTCAACACAAATAAGCACATTTGGTAAAACTAAAACAGCAGTTTTATACTACATTTTACTGAGGTGCAAAGAGTCTCATAAGTATAAGAAAGTAATTGTCTGCAGACCTTTTGATGTCCTGACACCCCACACTGTATTGCATTTTAGACAAGGCTATTTCATGGGGAAATCAGTGCTACTTGACTTAAGATTTATGCATATTCTAATAATGTTCTACTCTATACCTCAGTGTTATTATGACATATGCTGATACTCTACTGACAGGGCCTTGGCTGGAAAGGTGATGTTCATTATGATGTGCTAAGCAGCTACTGGGAAAGAGTTAGATGTGTCCACTCAAGCCAGTGATGGGAGCCCTTGTCAGTGTATGTACAGGATTATGCTTGGATTGGCAAGGAGTCAGTCACAGCATTTGCAGTGATGCAAGTTCTCACATCACCACCAGAAGTGATGCTAACTCAAAATAAAGAAACATTTTAACAGAATGACAAGTAATAAAGGCACAAAGTACCTTCTTAACTGTGTAGACAGGGTAGTATATAATCAAGGGGAGGCTTGATGGTCAGCAGCAGTAGGAGCCAAATTGATACAAAAAAATGACCACACTGATTGATCACTCACTTACTCTAACTCATTCTCCCTTGCTTCTCCCTGTTTTACAATAGTGGTGCAGTCCCCTATACCCTTTTCTCTCTTCTGCCTTCTTACTGGTCTTACCTAGCTTGCACATTATTTTCTTATCTTCACTGTATCTATCTCTCAATACCTAGCTATAGTACTTATTGCATGGGCATGTATAAACATTAATCATGCTATTTTATGTTTAGTAAGAGAAATTGTACATAACAGACTGTATAATTATTGCTGAAAGTCTACACCATGGATGACTATTAAACTGTACATTGCAATCTTGTTTTTACTTTAATGGTCTGGCTCATAGTGAACAATGGTGCTATGGTTTTATCTAGCCACACAATAAACGATTAAAATACCATTCTTGCATTGGCTTAGTTATTAAAAAACTCTCTGCTACTTTATATATAAATATATTTTCCATGGCTGTTGTTATTCTCCTTAAGGATCTGCATCTAAAATTCCACTCTCTCCTGATTTCTTGAATTTCCCCCATTGCTTTATCATCATCTTTTCCACTTTGAACTATAGCTTTCTACTTGTATTATGTATATGATCATTAACTGTCTGACTTTAAAATATCTCTTCAAATTAGGTATTCCTAAACTAATGTGTTCTATTAGAAAGATTGACTTATCCCACTTGACCCTTGCCCTGTTGCCTTCCAGATAAAATTTTTCAACTCTTTATTAATTACTCTCTTGGACTTCTCCTCTTGTTGATAAAAATATGCCTGATCTGTATTTAAAACTTGTTTGTCTTTCGACTTTTCCCAGTTAGGGATCGCCACAGTGGAACTCCGGTCTGCTAATGATTGGCAGTAGATTTTCATGAACGGCGAGGTGCCAGCTCGACGTTCAACCTTCAATGAAGGCATGCCCATTTACGCATGTCTTTTGAACGCCCACCTAACCACTAAAGGGACTAATCACATTCTCACTGCTTGTATCTTGCCTATATTTTTGTTTGCACTGAGCTGAACTGAAGTGGGCTATCAGCCACAATTCTGAGCTGAGATACTAGATGACTAGAGGCTTCTGAGCTTCCCAAAAAACATAAGTTGCCCATTTTTTGCCTATTTGTACTATTTACTGCACTTTGTATTGCCTGTCGCCTACTTTAATACTGTATTTATATACTGTGTACTAAATTACACTGTTACACTGCAATTGCATGCCTTACTTCTTCTTCTTCTTTCAGCTTTTCCTGGTTAGGGGTCGCCACAGCGGATCACATTTCCGCTCATGATTGGCAGTGGAGTTTTACGGTGTCGGGTTGCCAGCCTAGCACCCAACCTTTCACAGAAGGCACACACACGCACTCACACCTAGGGCCAATTTAGAGTATCGAATCCACCTACAGCATGTCTTTGGGATGTGGGAGGAAACCGGAGCACCCGGAGGAAACCCACGCAACCACAGGGAGGACATGCAGACTCCGCACAGAAGGCACCCCAGCTGAGGATTGAACCGCGGAGCCTACACTGCGCCCGTTAAATTGCACTTAATTGCTGTTTTATTGTTTACAAAGCCCTTTTTGCTATTTTCACTGTTTGTTAAGTATTTGCTGATATTTTCACTGCTGCAAAGCAAACTGTTCTGCTACTTCTGGTTTTCCCATCAAGCAGTGTAAAAAATAACTAATCTGTTAGTTGTTTAACACATTCTTTAGAGTTTCCTTGCTGATTTTCTGCTGTTTTAAACATTTTCTAGTGGCTCACAATTTGGTCGTTTTGAATCTTTTTAAATTTTTTTCAAGTTTTTAGCTTCTGGTATTTAAGCCCTGCATTTGAGCAGGTTTCTGCTTGTTTGCACACATTACTGCATAATTGTGCTCCATAGTAGGACAGATAAATGCAACAATTTTTCCCTTAGATACAGCTGTAGTACATTAGTGTAGCCCTCATCTATAGTACTTTCCTGGTCTAAGAAATACTGCTAGTAAGCTGTGACCTATTAAACCATCAGCAAAAAAAAAAAAAAAAAACAAACAGGCCGAAATATCCATCCACTGAGCTCCTCCTTGATCAATCCTGAAAAGCCCCCCTTAGTGATACCAGTCTTCTACCCACTATTATGGACAGTTGGACCACCTTTGTTTCACCTGCCAACCTTGTTCACTTGGGTCACTTGAGGCAGTGTAGCAATTGCCTCATGTACACCAACAACCCTCTACTAATAACTCACTCTAGTACAGAGTGCAAGAGATGATTCTACACCAAGAATCTTGAATCCATGCTCTCTCATACTCAAAACAGTAACATGGAAGAGGTTGTCAACACACCCACCACTACACATGAGCAATGTACCCCTACTCATACACATAGTATGCATTGAACACAAAAATCGACTGAACGGAGGTTCTCTAAGAAAAATTACTGAAATACCAGACATCTCCAAAGCACAAGACTGCTACAACTAATACAGCACCCATGAGATGTAGTAACACCAGTGTCTCACCTACCAAGCCCATAAGGTGTAACACTCAAAAACCAAATTCTCTTGTCATTGGAGACTCAGAAGTAAGACACATGGATGTCGCACTCATCAGGCTGGACAAGGAGAAAGTCACAGTCAGCTGCCTGTCCAGTGCCAGGATACATCAGATCATGCATGCACTCAGGTCTCTCAGCAACAAGTACCATTATGTCTCTGTCATAGTTCATGTTGGAGTGAATGACCTGAGATGTACCTCACTGGACTACATGAAGAGAGACATGATTGAGCTCTAAGAGTATGTGTCCCAGGCAGGTATGTCCCTAGCCTTGAAAATAATACTACCCTCATCTAGAATGATGCCACAGTATAAACAAAAAAATATTGATTTCAATAATTGGATTAGTTTTTGGCATCATTCAAATGGGATCCTGTTCCTGCCAGCCTGGGAAGCTATACTCGACAAACCTCACTGCTTTGCCAGAGACAGTCTGCACCTGGCACCTCTAGGCTTTCGGCTGCTAGCAAAGGTTCTTGCCTCCCCCATAGTGCCTTTTTTAGGCAATGTCTCAAAAACAAACTTACAGATGTGAAATTTGACAATCGTAACAAAATAAGGCTCATGCTGCTAAACGCTAGGAGCTTAAACCAAAAACTGCAACACTGTAAGCACTTCTGCCACTGGAAGATGTAGATGTCTATGCAGTCACAGAAACCTGGTTCAAGGCCTCGGTGAGTACCCTGGTCTTGCAAGGCCCCAATGCCTTCCACACCTTCAGACCACAAACTGAACATGTGAGAACCAAAGGAGGCAGTGTTTATATCTATATCAGAGATAAATTCACCTCCTGTCTAGTTAGACTGGACAACTCCATGGAGTTACTCCAAGTTCAGGTTACAGCGGGTAAGACCCCTATTTATGTCATAGCCAGTTATAGATCCCCCTCCATGGGTCATGATGTACATGAAGCCCACTTGACCAAACTGGAAACAATCCAAATATTACCAAAGAATCTGGTTATGGGGGATTTCAATTAGCCCAGCATTAACTGGGAAACCTATGCTAGCTCAGACTCGCTAGTGCAAACATTTCTTGACTTTGTTAACTCAAATGCCCTGGAGCAAATTTTTCATACTCTGACAACAGGAACAAACATACTAGATCTGGTCCTCACTAGCATGTCAAATAGATGCACTGCTGCAACTGTCAGACCCTCATTAGTTAAGTCTGACCACAAATCAGTCACATTTGAGCTGGCACTACCACCAGAACTCACAAAGGGTGAACCCAGACTAAAAAACTTCACTAAGGCAAACTATATTCTCCTAGGTGAAGGTATAAATGCATTCCAAGACCCAAACCCAGCTGGAAGTGATACCTACACCAATGCTTGCACTAAAGCCCTGTACAATCACTTGCATAAGTTTATAGACTCAGCTGTATCAGAAAGAATCAAGTCCAGAGTCCCAAGTAAAAACAAACTGCCATGGTGGACATCCAGCATCAACAAACTTTACAATAAAGCAAAAGGTTGCTCTCCAAGAAAACAAAGGTGAGGACCCAACAATGGTAAAGCATCCTCCTCAGCCTCAACAGACAAATAAAACAACTTGCCAAATCCTTCAAGGGCATCTTTGAAAAAAACTTAGCAAGCACAGCCAGGGATAACCATAAGGCCTTTTACAGCTATGTACATAGCCTAAAAGGTAGAACCCAAGCATGTATAGAACTAGTGACCAATGGTATCTCACACGCACACTGATGCCACAGGGATAGTAAACCTGCTACCGGATAGGTTTGGTGAAAATGTCACTTCCTTATCCCCTCTGAACTTATCACAATCCTTCCCCCAAATATCACCCCACCATACATATCTGAAGAGCAGGTTACCAAAGCCTTGTCTGAGGCAAAAAATGCAGCCTCTATGGGACCAGTCAGCTTCCCATGCTGTCTTTTAAACAGGCTAAAAAATGGAACTAGCATCACCTTTAAGTACCCTTTTCAATCATAGCCTAACCACAGGCTTTGGTTCTATTTCCAGCTTCTGTGTTACATGCACCCATTAATGTTTGGCAGGCTTAATTTTTATACAGTTGTTTCTTGTCATTTCCATTTGAGCCTATGTCACATTTTACAAGACTTTTTGTTTTAATGAAAACTCTCAAAAAACACACAGTCCCAGGACCTACTTACTTAAACTTACAAAACTATGCACATTTTCAAATAATGAAGTTTAATCATCTGGATAGGAACAATTGTCCCAAACAGGCAGATGCAAACACAGGCAGATCCTAACCTAAAATTCAGGTCAGCCATGCTAAGATGCATGTTACAGCCTGTGCTTTTACTTACACTAGTTGGTGTCTGTTCTTGCTTTGTCTTTATTTCCATCCCATATGTGAAAAACAACTTGTATGTTTTCAGAAAACATTAAATTTTAGCCTTGATAATAAGTGTACTGACTATCTTTAAATAAAACTAAATTATACACTGTTCTAGCAAATGCATTAATGTGTTTAGTTGCCAGAAATGCTGCTTGCTGTCTTTTATTCACTTACAATAATTTTAAATTTTATTTTTTATTGATCTGCTTTCCATTGTACCTTTTAAATGTATGTTTCTCTCAGTAAACAATGTTCAGACTTCTTGATTTATTGCCTTTACCTTTAATTAGCTTGTTTCCATGGAAATATAAGATCAAATTTTAGATCTGCCCTCAGTTCCAGATTTCTCAAATGGTACTGAACATTTATTTGCTTAAAAAACTATTTATTACATTCTGGTCTCTCATTTTTTAAATCCCACTTGCATTCACAAAATTGTCATTAAATTAAGCCAAGGGCATGAATATGAATCCAGGCATTTAAATTCTACATATATTACAATTGCACTTTTACTCCCCACCCCCCCCCCAACATCACCAGTTTTAACCTAGTGACATAAACATTCTTTTGTCCAGCCTTTCTTCTCTTTTTATATTGTAATGCCTACATTTCTTAAAATTAAAAAAAGAGAGAGAGAAGAAAAAAAAAACAGCTGTTTACTTTAGTATCTTTATCACATAAAATATTCACTGAAAATGCTTTACTATAGTACATTCAATTTATAATATAAAATGTTTTCTACAAACACTGTTAAGAACAAAAATTGCTTTACTTAAAATTTATTTTCCCTACTTTCTCCCTCTTTTCCTTTTAGTGTCATTCCAAACATTAATGGCATGAAGTGGGGCATATGCCTGTCAGTCCTCAAACAAATGTAACAAAGCAAACAAAAATCCAGTCTCTCTCAGCTACATTTTCTTGTAAAGCCATATCTCACAAATGTGCTTGATGCTTTATAGTTTATTATTTATTCACACATTTCAGTGTATCTGGTGTTTCTGTTCATTTCCATCTCTGAACCCCAGACTCCTGTTCCAATCCAAGGTACTCCTTCTTCTTCTAATCACCTTCTGTGCTTTTTCCTGCCTCTCAAGCATTTTCCTTTGGAACATTGGAAAAGGTTTCACTGGCAAAGTCTCTCTAGGAGCCTTTCCATCAGACGAATGAGAAGTAGAGTCCACTTCTGTGTGATGGCTCACTCCTTGCTGGGCAAAATTTTAGCTTTTTCCATTAGCCTGTTCTGCATCCTAAAATTCTTTGATCCTCCAGGGAAAAAAATATTCTGAAAACAGCTAGATATAGTAGCTTGAATCTCACATCTGCTTCTCGACATTCTTTGATTACTCAGAGAAATTTGCTTCTCTTCTGTCTTGTACACAGTGAGTGATCATTTTCCATAAACAGTCTACTGTCTCTAATTTTTAATATTTTGTCCTGATGTTACAGTTTTGTTAGGATTGACTCTTTCTTCTGGTAGGTTTCCATTTTAACTAACACAGGTTTTGGCTGATTTCTTATGGCTAGCTTTGGAGCATACACACTATGTGTCCTTTCAGTTAGCAAATCCTGTAGTGGAATACTAGTCCAGTTACTTACCTCATAAAATTAATACAGCCTGTTCCTTTCAGTTCTCCAGTACAGCAGAAAATCTCAGATTTTCCCTGCATACTCTGTCCTCTAACTCTACCATTTTTTGAAATAAATCTTCCTGAGCAGGTTTATATTCAGCCATCCTTCTCTTCATTTTGTCCTCTGATTTTTGCAGTTTTGTCAGTCCATCTGAATAGCTGTTTAAAGCTTCTTCCATTTCTTCTTGCCTTTTGTTATTTGAATTGATATACTTCAGTGTTTCATTTATTTTAATAAATTGTGAGCATATTTGACTTATTTTCCTCTAAATTACTGAAAGCTATCTCTTTTACCAGAGCTGGAGCTTGAACTGCCTTTTACTGAACAGCTGTATGATTTTTCCCATACAGTGTTTTCTCTTCACTTTTTCTAGATGATTTTCTTTTAGGTTCTCTAAATTGTTTCTTTGCTGGCAAGCGGGCAGTGTACTACCAGTAAATGAATTTTCCTCAAGCTGACAATATCTCAGTTTCGTTTTTTCACACTGGGTGAGCTGAAGTTAAGCTGCTTAACAGTGTGCAGCCATCTTGGAAGTTCTGTATCTGATGTTTTGGACACAGTTTCAGGTTAGGTACTTTTAGAGTGTTGGCAGTGTGCAGCCATCTTTGAAGTCCTGTATCTGATATTTTTGACACGACTTCAGGTTAGGTACTTTTAGAGTGTTGTCAGCGAGGTGACTGTGAATTATGTATTTATAAAATATGCTGCAAACAGATGTAACATATTTATCATGTGACATATATTTTTTCCTTTACCATGTGCTCTTACTTTAAAAGGTATCCTTGATCATGTCCTTCATATGGACAGGTTTGTCTGAAGTAAGCGAAGTATGTAGCAGACACAACAAGTGTTTTATGATTTATGGAAAGTACTTTTTGTGTATGTCTCTATTCCATAGTAAGAAATGATTAGCTACTGTTACTATATATTGATTGATAGCACTAGATTAGTGATACTGGATATAGTAGTTTTGTATTTCCTTTGCCAGGTGACTAGATAGTTGTATGTGTACATCAGGCATTCACTATAGTGGAATTCTAAATAATACCTCATTGTGTGCCACAAAATGAATTTGCACGGACACAGTATGAATATTCCTATATTATTCTTTAAAGAAGTGCTTCATCAGTAGTTGGATACATAGTGCTATGTATTACTTTAATTTGTAGTTATGTTGTAATATCTCCTTTTGGATTATTCTGGATGACTAAGGTATCTTCCATAGTTCTCTCTGGAAATCCTACATCAGATTTATTGTCTTTTAGCATACCATAAAAATAAATAAAAATGTATTAATTTGTATAATGAAAGCCACTATTAACTGCAATTGAAGTAATTTTCAAGATTGTCCAAGAGCAGTTAGTGCAAAAATCTGAGATATGTATTTTACTTTTCATTCACAACTAACAGTTTAGTTGTACCTAATTATTAATTTTTGATTCAATTGTCTGGTTTTAGTGTATTTTGTTTATAACTGTGAAGAATGTATGTATGTTACAATGTCAATGTTCCTTTAAATGTTTAAGTATGTCAGTAGTTGTCCTATTTAAGTTGCAAACAAAGTTTACATCATTATATGTAGTAGTTCTTTTGGCATTCATTTTGTTGATATGCAAAAAGTCCATTACAGCAGGGTATTAGGATGCCTTGTACACCAGACATAAAAAACCTCTCAGCAGAGATATGGCTTTGAGGTTATCTGCATAGGACACTGTGTTTATGCCTTGTAGTCTTTTTGTGAGGAACCTTTGTGGACATTCAAGTTGTTGCATGTGCCTGGTAAAGGTGCATAATGCATGTGGCATTATATTCATTGATGGATCTGATGATGGCTGAGTACAGTGGCACAATGACTTCCCTAGGCCTATATACAATGCCCTTATTTATAAGATGAGTGATATAGAATGATTTTCTTGTGACCTTAGATACATGTTTGTCAAAAGCCAGGTTGCCATATTCATGGGTCCTCAATTCCTTGACTGCTGTACCTTCTTTTAGGGGTGTTTTATCAATGAGGTAGTTTCCCTGGTTGGCCAACCTCCCAAAAGGTGCTACTATGGATTTCTTAGGATTGAGGTTTAAGCAGCCGCTTTGGCACCAATCAGTTGTCTTTGTTAGACCTTCCTGTAAGATGTTAGTATTTTGGGGGAGTTTCTATGATTGTTCCTAGATTGCAATCATCTGCAAACTTGGTAAGCCAGAGGCCTTTAACATTGGCCTTGATTTCCAAAAAATAGATGCAAGGAGGAGAAAACACAGTACAGAGCTCTGGGGGACTCCACTGGTGACTGGCCTCTTTGTGGACATGGTCTCTTCAATCCTAATTTCTTGGATTTTGTCTGAGAGCCAGCTGGCTATCCAATGAGCTACATAGGGGTTTATGCCTAATTCCATGTATTTCCATCCAATGCCTCCCTACTGATAGTTGGAGAGATGGCACTTTCTGGGGAGCAGCTAGGGGTGGGGGTTAAAGTTTGAGCTGAATTTGTCAGCCAGAAAATTTGCTATGTCTTCTGGGTCCATGAATGTGACTCTATTTACCAACAGTTCAGCACACTGTTGTGTGCTGCTTTGAGGTTTCAGACATAATAGCTAATGAAGGCCTTATAGTGGTTGTCACTTGTCCAGTCAGGATAAAACAGACAAGCATTCGTGTGTTCTGCTCAAGCAGCTTTATTATGTACAAACACCTTGGGAATGAGCCTTAATAACGTTAACTTAGATAAACATATAAACTAACTAGCTATCAGACTCATACATGCTCACTCCCTGGCTACACTCTCAAAATGGCACTGAAGCTAGCACATGCTTGCTATTTATATGCATGTGCTGTCCTTGAAATGCTTCTTAAAGTTACAACACATACACACTATTCTACAGTGGTCCTTGACCTGGGACACTGAATTTACCTCACAATTTGCTTTGTTGGACTCAATTAGCCCTCTTAGTTGTCTATTCAGTTTGATAAGAGAGTTTTTATCTTTTTTTGGTATTACACATCCTAATTTTAGCTATTACTTTTTTTCTTTTGCATATAACCTGTTTGATTTT
The DNA here is from genome assembly GCF_019279795.1 of Protopterus annectens. NCBI lineage: Eukaryota > Metazoa > Chordata > Ceratodontiformes > Protopteridae > Protopterus > Protopterus annectens. Next base: position 416,925,306 of record NC_056738.1, on the reverse strand, counting down.
GGATTTCACTGGGCTAGTTTCTGTTTTGAGTTAGTTTTGGGACTACTTGTTGTAGGCACAGCAACCTCTATGCAGTCATTGACATGGCTATACAGAGCTCCTGTGAATAATTCTGCATAGGCTACTGTCTTATTTGAGTTTGGAGGGGGCTCAAAATTTTGGCTCGTTATAATTTAATAAAATGTATTTTGCCTTGGAGTAGTTTCATAACTTTTACAGGGTTTGCTGGGGTTACAGATTTAATTCTTATTTTGAAGGAGACTGCTTTGTGATCTGACCTTACCAGAGAAGACATGAGATTAGCAGCATTCCCCAATATCTGTGTGTCCAATATGTTTGTATGTCTAGTACTAAATGGTCTAGGGTGTTTGTGCTTACAAAATCTAGGAATCTTTACTCCTTCAAATTTGGGGTCATGCAGGATTCCCCATTTATAGAAGGATAATTAAAGTTCCCATGAATATGGTATTTTGTTGAATGGTGAGTGTCTCCTATAGGTTTAAATATGAGCTGTGGGTTTAATGGGATATAGAGGGTGACTTATAGCATGCTAGGATATGGTATAGGTCTTTGTCTGTGGTAATTTGAATGTGGAGAAACTCCATTGTATCATCCTGTTTAACCAATGTACAGGTATGCTTTGTATTGATGTAGATAAAGGCACCTCCACGTTTAGTCCATGTCTGTGTAGCTGCTGGAATAAATGTGTGGAAGGCACTGAAGCCTTGCAATGCTGGGATCTGTCTGTGGATTTAAACCACATCTAGTTAACTGCACAGATGTCCACATTCTCCAAGGTGAGGAGAGCTTGGAGGGAGTGCAGCTTCTTGTTTAGATTCCTGGCATTAAGCAGTAACACCTTCAGATTTCCTTGGGTAGATTTTGCTATGTTGGAAGTTTTGTCAGTTTGGCATTGACTAAAAAGACTCTACTGGGCAGGACAATGATTTAACTAATATTCAAAAGCCTAGACAGACAGATGCAGACTAAAAGGAACTCAGTTTGTTAGCTATATCCTTCCATGCTAACAAATATTGTGTCCTCTTAGAATTATGTCAAAAGCTAAGCCAATTATTAAACTCAATCAGCTTCTGTTCATATTGTGGCATCATCCTTGGTGAAGGTAGAGTGATGCTCAATGCTAGGCACATATCAGCCTGTGGCATGTAGTCTGGGAGCTCCATAATGTCTGTCTTCATATAGTCTAGGGAGCTAATTCTCAGGTTATTTGCACCTACATGGACTATGACTGAATCATACTGGTACCTGTGGTATGGTGAATTGACTAAATGTGTAATGGAGCAGATCCTGGCCCCTGACAAGCAATTGACTGATATTTTCTCCTTGCTCAGCCTGGTGAGTGGGGCATCGGTATGTTATACAATGGAGTCCCCTATGACTAGAGTCCTGGGTAGTTGAGGCTCCACTGGGTGTGGCTGTTTGTGCAGTGACAGGTGTTGCATCTTTTACACGCCTTTTGGTTTGCTGAGAATAATTTTTGTAGGTGGAATTTCTGGAAGGTATTCAGGGTTTAAGTGCCTCAGCATAAGTAGTCTACATGGGGGATCATACTATGTGCGGTGGGTATAACGTGTATGTTTCTGACAACCAGATTGTTATTATGAGTGTTTGTACATGAGAATTTGGCTTCCAGAGCCATTGTACATATACATCTCTCAATATGCCCATATCCACCAAACTAGCTGAGGAGAAATTGGGAAAGTGCGTATCTATAATGTCAAGTCCTTTACTGGGTCAGCTATAAGGGTGTGGTGCATGAGGGATTAATAGTGTGATGACTAAGGGTGCTTTTGGGGCTAGAGGCTAGACTAGGCTGAATAATGCTAACTTCAAGAGGCAGTGCTCTTCAAAGCGCAGACTAGCTGCTCTGGATACCAAATGAGCAAAGTAGTTTCTCTACATTCACTGAGTTACTGGTGGCATTTCAGAAGTGGTTTTACCAGGAAAATTTGGTTTCTAGGTATCTGCTTCTATACAGGGTACTACTAACCACTGTTGTATAATGGGCAGTGATGTACAAGCATTTCAAATTTATCCAGGCACTTAAAACAGAAAAAATTGGCTTCTAAGACCTCTGACTAATAAAACAACTATACTTACAGCTCAGATAGGCCAGGCCTGCACCTACTTCCACTAGATAGACTATCCCAGTCCTCTTAATGTAAAAACATTAAAAAAACACTGTTTGAGAGTACAATGCTACCACAAAACAGCTTTAGCCTACCTTGGAAAGGCAGTTTCAAGTATTAAAAAACATTAAAATCATTTAAAGTGCAAAATCAACAAATAAGCAAAAATAGAGCAGTAGCACTCTAAAACAGTTACCTGAAGTACAAAATAATAAAGTAAATCTGTCTGCCATCTATAGAGCAGGATTATGTCAGGATCCTCTAACAGTGTGGTGAGGGTGCTAAACAGATGGGAGCTCTGAGCAGAAGGCAATTTATATTAAAGGAGGTTTATTCGAGAGCAATCCCGGTTTGCTTGGTGGGTACTCAGTATTATGGATCTATAGAAACAATGGATGGGAAAAGTACTTAAATAGCTTACATAATAGACAATAGCAATGAAAACAAGTGTAGGAGGGAATTTGGAAGTCAGATTACCATAAGGGGCAGAGGCCAGAGGTACAGCCTTTTAACACCACAACAGGAAAAGATTATTGAGGTTGGGAAACAAACTCAACCTCAAAGAAGCAGGCTAACTATAAAAGGATCTAATTAAATAAAGCCAATATTGGAACTCTAAACAAATGACTTTGGGCTACACGTTAGATTAGAACTTCAAAAACCTTAGCGTAATGCTCAGTGGGGTGGTGAGGCAGACACAAAGAACAAGGGAACAGAAAGACACTTGAATACAACTTTAAGCAGGTGAATGATAAGCAAAATATAAAACTCTAGCAGCAAAACTGGTATATAAACAGCTGTAAAAACTATGAAGCATCCGTTCTGGAGCAGACTATACAATACTCCAAGTACTGCAATTATACCACAGTCTACACTCCAGACTGTGTAGAAATTTACCTTTAACACTGTTTATAAAAAAAATAACTAAACATGGCTCAAATTTGGCAGTAGTTCATAGTTCTGCCACAACTCTGAATTAAACTGCTAGGCTGAGGTTCCCAGACAGGGTTCAAAATACAAACAGCTAGCTTTAGAAGTAATTATACTTATGGAGCTAGACGTGTAGTATAATGCATACATGATACTAGCATTTTATGATAATTCACAATCTTCTTGCAACTGCAATGAAGCTACAAGACTGATGTCCTAGAAGGAACTACAAAAATGCAAGCAGATAATGTCTGGCTAAAACATAGGAAAAAGCATTAAAGTATAAAAAAGTATCACAACACAGGTCATTATAAGTGCAACTTAAAATATTTAAGCAGAATTGAAAATAAAAGACTTCCTCTCCATGTCAAGCAGAGTACCTCACTAGCCCTCTTTAAGAAGAACCTGGATGACTGGATGGGAAACGGGAAAATATACCCCTGGGATCCCACCTGTGTCCCTGCTGGACAGGGAAAACAGGTGCTGACTTTGTGGGAACATGGGCGAAATTCTTGGCTAGGCTTATAAGGACCTCCAGGCCAATAGCCTAGTATCATCCTATGAACCTGTGAACTTAAAAGCTTTTTTGTGACAGTCCATTTTCAGTGCTATATCCACAGACACATCAGTTTTAAACCGCCACTATACACCATGATGGTTTTCAGCTTTGAGCGTCTCCCGCAATGCAAAAAGAGTTTCTTAAGACTGAGCATATATTTCCATATATTCCAGGCAAACATTTTAATCTGTTCTTCTCACATAAATTGGTAAAACCCACTTGTACTGACTATTGTGCCATGTGTAATATGTATGTATGTGTGCATGTGTATGTGTGCACGTCTGTGTGTGCATGTGCACGCACGTGTGTGTGTGCATGCGTGTGTGTATGTGTGTGTGTGTGTGTGTGTGTGTGTGTGTGTGTGTGTGTGTGTGTGTGTGTGTGTGTGTGTGTGCGTAAGTGTGTGTGTCATAGAGTTGTGTAGTTCACAGGATTTTTTGTGTGTGCTACATTTATGCTGTAGTATTCTAAGATTTGAGATTTGCTATAAAATAATCAGTTTTTGAGAACATAATTCATTCTGAGTTACATACATTTTTGCATTTATGCACCTGAGTGTATATGCACAAATTTGTATGCCCAGATTTAGATACAGTTGTCATCATGGTTGAGGTTTTTGCCTCCCATGCACAAGATACAAGGTTCGATCCTGAACTCTGGCCAGTGCCTGTTTGCAGTTTGCATGTTCTCCTTGTGTCTCTGTGGGTTCTTCCCACACCTGAAAAACATGCTGAGTGTTTCCATCTCAAACTTACCAATGAATGGAGCTGTGATCAGCAGCACAGACTCTACCTGGTGCCCTATAGGGGGAAGAGTTGCATAGATCAACTGCTTTGGGCATCTATTGTAGAGCACATTATCCTCAAGATAGGAGAACACAGATCACTGACTGCACTCCGTGGCAGGGCTAGCCATTCAATAGTGTAAAATATGACTCTATGTGATTCGGTCATGCTGGCTATTGTCGCCAGAGGGACAGAAGTATTTGATAGTGATAACTAGGTTGAGGACCCGGCCTACTCTGACCTGTGTCAGGGACCCATACTAATGATGGGAGGGATGTATGTGCCCCTGTTGGGCAGTGTGTGCCCGCCATAAAGCCCATCAGCCCTGGGTCAATAAACTACTGGCCGGCCTGTGTCCAGTTGCCCTGCCTGAGTTACTTGGGATAGCTCTGTTGAGCAAATGATAGATGTAAAACCAATCAACCTGCCAAACATGAATTAAGAATTGCTATGATTAATGTAGGTTCACTGACAGGACAGAGGTTGGAAGTGGATGACATGATGGTACAGAGGAGGCTAGACATCTTATGTATCCAATAGACAAGATGGAAGGGCAGTGTAGCAAAGCCATTTGGCTTGGGATCCAGGAGCTACTAGAAATGGTGTGGGAATTGTGTTGAAAGAGAGGTTTCAGAAGGCAGTAAAGAATGTCATCAGAATTAGTGACAGATTAATGGCAATCAGACTCCAGTGTAATGATAGGGCAGTATTCATAATCTCAGCCTGTAGGCAGTAGGCTTGTGATAGTGAGAAAGAGTACATTTATACAGAAGTTGCAGGACCTACTACATAAAGCAGGACAACATGAATTGGTGTTGATAATGGGTGACTTGAATGCACATATTGGGACAGACAGGGCAGGATATGAGGACTGCCTGGGTCCACATGGGTGGGGCAACAGGAATAAAGAAGGAGAAGCCATTCTAGACTTCTGTCTGGCAAATAGCTTGATAGTAGCCAACACATGATTCAGAAAGAGAGACAGTCATAAGATCACATACAAGACTGGGCAACAGTATACTTAGGTTTGACTCGATAAGCTGGAAGTAGTGGTCAGAGAAGGATTTAAGGTCAACAGAGACCAGGCTGAAGACCTGGAAGTTGACTGGAGAGGTAGCACAACAATTCAAGGAATTACTCAGGGCTCTAGCACCCCATAAAGAGAAGGAAATAGGTGTCCAGTTGCCCTGCCTGAGTTACTTGGGATAGCTCTGTTGAGCAAAAGATAGATGTAAAACTCTCTCTGTTCTGAGTCAGGCAGAAATAAGAACTGATTAATTAAGGACTCATTCATAAGACAGAAGAGGTCACTTAAGGTTAATCACTTGTTAACAGAGGGGGGTGGAGCTAGGAACTAAAATTTCTATTTAAGGAGTAAACTAAAACATTTCAGAGCTTTACCAGAAAGGCTCATCCAGACTCTGCTACACTTTGCTGTGAAGGAAAGGTTAGTTTGCTTTTATTTTTTGTATTACTGTATTGCCTTTCTATATTTTGAATACTGTAGTTTGTTTTCTTTACCTTGTGTTTTGCTTGCATTCTGTTTTAACAGCATATTAAAACTTCAAAAGAGACCACAGCTCTCTCTGTTCTGAGTCAGGCAGAATTTTTCCTGCCCTCCCACCCATTTAAGTTGTCTTGTTAAATACCACTGCCTTTCTAGTTGCCCGCCTCTTATGTTAATCTGACCATATATCTCATTTCTCTCTACTTTCACTGGCTTATGTGAGTAATCACAAAATCATCATTTTGAAATCCCACCCCTTCAATTATTTAAATTTATTGGCCATCCTACAGTATTTCATAGTACCAAAATACAAAAGTGACCACCCCTTTCAATCCATCTTGCTGTTTTAAAAATAGTAACTCTCCACTAAACCTTAACTTTTAAACAGGTAAAACTCAAGTTACCTACTTTCACATCTAACTTCTCTAGTGCACACTGCAGAGTGCATTCTTTTCAATCTTACCTTTAAGCATCCCTGTGACTAGCACTTTCTCTAATACCTGCTGGAAAGCACTAGGAAGCCTTAAACTCATACAAACACTGAACTCTTCTTGTTAACAAGGATAAATTAATAGTAGGCACTAAACAGCCTATAATTGCAAAGTACCTTGCTAAGGAAACAGCTCCTATACTTTACAAAAAAAAAAAAAGCCCCAAACCAGGCATGTCCAAGGGTCAGCTTCCGGTGATTTCTCCTGTCCACCTGGTGAATCTGGGCATACTGGGGCAATGCAGCAATTGCCTCATGTACACAGACAACCCTCTCCTCCTACCACCTAACACTACAACCTGTGAGAGATGCACTTACATAGCCAAAATGGAAGCAAAGCTCTCTCCACCCAAGATTGTGCTAAACAGTCAAGAGGAGAAGGTTAACACCCACACTACACCTAAAGCAACACATAGCCCTTCTAAACCCGCACCACCAATACCCACATATAGCAACACTAAATCCACATATGCAGAGGCCCTTAACTGTAACCTGCCCAAGCAACAAAGACCTCTGAAGCTGAAACGCAAACAAACACCAATCACAACCAATGTGTCACATAGTTCACAACACCAGTGTGCCACCCAGCAACAGCCCCTAAGGCAAGACAATGTACCTAACACTTTAGTCATAGGTGACTCTATAGTCCGGCACACTGATGTCCCTCTCACCAGGTTGAATAAGGAGAAAATTACAGTCAGCTTCCTGTCGGGTGCCAGGATCCGCAACATAACGCATGCACTCAAGTCACTCCACAACAAGTACAAATATGACTCTGTCATTGTCCATGTTGGAGTGAATGACTTGAGACGTACCTCCCTGGACTACATGAAAAGAGACATGGAAGAGCTCTCGGATCATGTGGCCCAGGCAGGTATGACCCTGGCCCTGAGTAGCATCCTGCCTTCGCCGAGAATGATACCACAATATAAGGATAAAATGATTGACTTCAACAATTGGCTAAGCTTATGGTGTCATTCAAAGGGGATCCAGTATCTGTCTGCCTGGGATGACATGATTGACAGACCACGATGCTTTGCCAGAGATGGTCTGCACCTGTCGCCCCTGGGATTCAGGTTACTGGCTAAGGCTCTTGCCACCCCTATAGTGCCTTTTTTAGCAAACTTCAAAGGACAAAACCACCACCGTAACAGGTACAAGCGTGCAAAATCTGAAGGTAATGCTACTCAATGCTAGAAGTCTAAACCTCAAAATGCACTGTCTCGAGGCACTCCTAAAAATGGAGAACATCGATATCTGTGCAGTAACTGAGACCTGGTTCAAGGCTCCAGAGAGCACCCCTGCAATACCAGGCTACAACTCTTACCACACTTTTCGGCCACCAAACCAGGACTGAAACACTAAAGGTGGAGGAGTGTCAATATTCACCAAGGATATTCACACCACCAGGCTAGTTGGCCAACACAATGTGTCTGAAATTCTCCAAGTGCAACTAACACTAGGTAAGACTGCAATCCAAATTGTAGCTTGCTACAGATCCCCACCATACCCCAAGATTCTCACTACACCTTTCTAAACATACTGGAAAATATTAAGATAGAACCAAACACCCTAATACTGGGTGATTTTAACTACCCTGCCATTAACTGGGAAAACTACTCATGTCCCAACACCTTTACGCAACGGTTCTTGGAATTCATAAATTCCAACGCCCTGGATCAACTAATCCATAGTCCCACCAGGGGCTCCAATATCCTAGACCTGGTCATTACCAACATGGGAAATCAATGCTCCATACCTATGGTCACCCCCTCGTTAGTCAGGTCTGACCATAAGCTAATCACTCTTAACATCCACATCCCACCCCACCCCCCAGTAAAGAAACCACCATAAAAAACTTCTCCAAAGCCAACTTCATGCTACTCAAGTCAGAAGTGACAAACTTCATGACACCCATGCAGACGGGAACTGAAAGTTCAACTGCTGAATCCTACACTAAGGCACTGTACGAGAACATCCACTCATGCATGAATCGTGCCATCCCAAATAGAACCAAAATGCTCTCATCCAAAAAAAGGAAGCCAATCTGGTGGTCCCCTGCCATAAACAAACTTTACAACAAAAGAAAGACGCTTTTGCAGAAAAGAGGAAAATCCCAGGATGCAAAAAACTCCCTTACTAGCCTCAGTAAGAAACTGAGATGCCTCATAAAATCCTCCAAAGCTAGTTACGAAAATAAAATTGCCAAAGATTCCAAAGACAACCACAAAGCATTCTATAACTATGTCAAGAATCTAAATGGCAATGCTCAGATCTGCTCTGAGCTAAAACAGAATGGCATTAAATATACTGATCCGAAGGATATTGCCAATATCCTGGCAGATCGATTCAGTGCCAACTTCACCCCCCCTCTCACCCCCTAAATGGCCCATCTCAATACCGGAAGATTGCCAAATTCCAGTAATAATGGCCACACAGGTACAAAATGCACTATCTAAAGCCAAGAATACAGCATCCATGGGACCAGATGACATCCTGGGCTGTGTACTACATGAACTACAATATGAACTGGCACCTCACCTAAGTGTCATGTTTAATCATAGCCTCACCTCAGGTTTCATGCCCACTGAATGGCACAGAGCTACAGTTATCCCAATCCACAAGGGGGGATCCTCCTTGGATCCTGGAAACTACCGTCCCATCAGTCTGACAAGCCTTATCTGCAAGGCCATGGAGCGTATTATCATGGAACTTATAAACAAAGACATTGGCAACCTTCAAACACTGGACCCCACCCAGTTTGGGTTTGTGAAGGGCCGATCTTGTCTCCTGAACCTGATTGACTTCTTTGAATCAGTCTCCAGAGCCATGGACAAGGGTAAGGTGGTCCACACAGCCTATCTAGACCTTGCCAAGGCCTTTGACACCATCCCCCACTCTGGAATCATAGATAAACTTACTAAGTTGGGCATTAATCCCTATGTCACCCAATGGGTTGGCTAAATGGCTTACTGATAGAACCCATACTGTAAAACTAGCCGACTCCAAATCCAGCTCCAGACAAGTGACAAGCGGAGTACCTCAGGGTTCAGTCCTGGGGCCGCTCTTGTTTGGCATCTACTTCTCTGAAGTACAGGTCAACTCTAAGGGACTCTGGCTAACAAAGTTTGCAGATGACTGCAAACTGGGAGCCATTATTGAATCCCCAAATGATGTGGATACTCTACAAAAGGGCCTTACAGAAACAGATGCTTGGTGCCAGAGCCATGGGCTCAAGCTCAATGCCAAGAAATGTATTGTTATCCCCTTTGGGAAAAAAACATGTATCCATGAATTACCATATAGGTGGCAGTACACTAAACACAGAAAGTGTGATAAGAGACTTAGGGACACAGGTGGACAGTGGTCTCACCTTCGATAACCACATCGCCACAACAGTCAGGAAGTCCTTCTATGTGGCACACCTCATCACGAAGGGCTTTTCATCCAGAAAAAGGAGGTCATTGTCCCACTGTACTCATCCCTCATTAGACCCATTATAGAATACAACGCCCCATTTGGTATGTACCTCTCAAGACATCTGCAACAACTGGAAAGGCCTCAGAAATACCTCACTAAAAGAATCACAGGCCTAAAGCAGATGCCCTATGCTGACCGCCTTAAAACTCCAGCTATACTCTGTCGCATATCGCCTACTCAGAGGCGATCTCTGCTTAACATACAAGGCCATGTCAAACCCAGAGCTGTTGGACATGCTACACTTAAAGAAATCCCAATCCCTCAGAGCTACACACTCCAGGGATCTAAACCTTGTCATCACAATAAACAAAACATGCTGGAGGGATAGGTTCCTGACCCAGAGACTCCCCAGACTCTGGAATAGATTGCCCATACATGTCAAGCAGAGTGCCTCTTTGGACCTCTTCAAGAGGAACCTTGACGACTGGATGGGAGAAAGGAAATTCACCCCAGGGATCACGTCAGTCGCCCTGCTAGACAGGGGTCCAGGAAAGTAAATAATGTGGGAAGAAATAGCCAGGGAATTGTTATGGCTAGGCTTGTATAGGCCCTAGGGCTGATAGCCTAGTACCATCCTATGAACCTATGAATAATAGCTCCTCAAAACAGCATGTGTGAGGACTACAGAGCAGATATGTGGCCGAGCCAGTTACAGAAATAAGATGCATAAGGAAAGCTGGTGGTGGAATGCAGAAGTCCAGGAAGTCATCAAAACAAAGAAGTAGTGCAGGAAAAAAGCAGGAAATAGAAAAGACAGACCACACTAGGAATGAATACTGGTTGGTTAACAAAGAAATGAGTTGCAATAGCAAAGAACAGGGCGTTGGAGTCACTCTACCAGCTTCTGGAAAGTGACTCAGTAGGTGACACAAAGAAACTATATCAGGTTATGTAAGACAAATGCAAAAAGATAAAGAAGATAGTCAAACACCCTTCATAAGGGATGCCAGCAACACACTGCTCACCAGTCCACAGGGCATCAAAGACAGATGGAAGGAGTACTTCCAGCAGTTTCTAAATAAAGAAAACCCCACAGAAGATGTACTTCCTCAGACACAGCTTACGATGAGAGAAGAAGACAAGGCCACCCTAGAAGAAGTAAGAATTGTATGAAGGAAAATGAAGTCAGGGAAAGCAGCAGGTTCAGATAAGGTCACATCAACTATGATAAAGATGTTGAGTGAGATAAGGGATAAATGGCTCCTGAGGGTACTCATAACAGTGTGGAGAGAAAGACATATCCCAGATGACTGGAGAATTAGCATATTCATGCCACTATTCAAGAACAAAGGGTATATCCACAATTGTGAGCAGTACAGAAGCATCAAACCCCTGTCACATTACATGAAAGTTCAGGAAAGGGTGACTGATAAATGGATATGCAAAGTAGTAGAAAGTAAGATGGGAGATGAGTAGTTCAGATTCAGATTAGGATGCAGCACAACTGACCTGATGCTTGCAGTGAGACAGATAGTTGAGAAGAAACTAGAGATGAGGAAAGAGTCCAACATGGCTTTCTTAGACATGGAGAAAGCATATGACATGGTCCCAAGAAAGCTGATTTGGGCAGTGCTGAAATGGTTGAAAGTCCCCAAAACATTGGTTGAATTAGTGTAGGCTATTTACAAGGACCCAATGACTCAAGCACGAACAGTGTTTGGTCTCACAGAAGGGTTCCCAGTGTTAGTTGGTGTACATCAGGGTTGAGCTCTGAGCCTACTGCTGTTCATACCGGTGATGGACTACATTAGCAAACAGGTCAAAGGGGACAGATCAAGTAAATTGCTGACTGCAGATGATGTGGCATTACAGGCAGACTCTGAGCAAGAAATTCAGCAAAGGACAGAGGAATGAAATGCAAAACGGAAGGCACATGGGAGGAAACTAAGTACAGATAAGACAGTGGTAATGGTAGCAAATTGGGGAAATCAGAAGAAGAAGCTAAGAACTGAGATAGAAGGGAAGATAGCGGAACCAGTTAATAGCTTCAAGTATCTGGGAGGGGTGGTTCAGGAGAAGGGAAATCTGAATGAAGAGGTCAAAGCTAGAATCAGAGGGGCAGCAGCCAACTGGGTAGAGTCTCAGGTGTAGTGTATGACAGAAGAATGCCAAAGAAACTGAAAAGCAAGGTGTACAAAACAGTGGTGAGACAAGTACTACTGTATGGTATAGAAACCTGAAAAGTAAAGGCAGAACAGATGAAGAAGCTAGAAGTGATGGAAATGAAGTGCATTATATGGGTCGTAGGATGCACACTGTGGGACAGACGAAGAAATGAGGACATAAGGTCAAAAGGCAAAGTAGCAACAATTGTAGAAAACATCAAACAGAACAGATTAGGGTAGTTCGGGCACATGTGCAGAAAAGCCGAAGGCAATCTGGTGAAGAGAATTTTGGACAGACAGGAAGAAGATAAGAGGAAATGAGGGTGTCCAGCAAAGAGGAAGATGGATTGTGTGAGAGAAGATCTGTGACCATCAGGCATGAGTGTTTTAGAAGACAGGAGTGCAGCATTGACTAGAGAGAGATAGCGACAGTTAAAATGACACAGCAACCCCATGTAAAAAATGAAATTAAGGGAGTTGTTGTTGATGATGATGATGATGATATAGAAAAATGGTTTTCATTTCTACCTGTGGTTAGCTTACTGTTTCTGTTTTACTTAATTCACATAAGAGGCTCCTCACAGCTTCAGAAGAAGAAAAAAAGTTAAGAGAAGAGTTGCTTGATTTAATAGACAAAGTCAGATATATCAAGATCAAGGAGAGAAATAGACTGCAGAAGGTTAATAAAACCCCAAAAGTCAGAAGCTTGACAAAACAAATGAACACAGTAATGAAGACTGTACACAGAGATCCATGCAATATAACAGAAGTAAACAGAATATATTACTGTGCTGCTAAGTTAATAACTGATAAAATTCTACCACAGGAACATGGGGTAGCGAGGGAAAAGGGAGGGCGAAAGTGAATACCATCATGGGAATATCGAATAGAGAAAACTATAAAGCAGCTAAGACAAGAAGTGTCATTGTTAGAAGATTATACAAGAGGGAACAGATCAACAAAAATATTAAGAAAAATAGGTGTGATAAAAGCAATGCGCAGTATTAGAACAGACCAGGATCTATTATGCACTATTGGAGATAACAAACTACAAAATTCAAAACAGGTGGAAAGACTCAGAAGATACAAAGATAAATATAAGGGAAAAGCACAAAATAAGCACTTTACTGATAACCCAAAAAAGTTTTATAGAGACTTGGGAAATAAGGTAAAAGGAATTGCTAGAATGCCGAAAAAGAGGAAGTAGATACATTTTGGAGAAGTACCTATGAAGATCCCGTGGAACATAACAAAGATGCTGAATGGATAGAAGAAGTAAAAGAAAGAATAAGAAGTTTAAAGATACAGGATATGAAATGGGATGAAATAACAGCCAGAGAGATTGAAACAAAGTTGAGAAAAGCCTCTAATTGGAAAATCCCAGGCCCAGATGCAGTACCTAACTTAAATGCCTAAAAAGCATTTGATAGTATCCCACATTCATCGATAAAAGAGTGCTTAAAAATGTATAAGGTACATCCTACACTGATTGATTACATTACAGTAACCATGAAACAGTGGCAGACTACTTTGCAATTAAGCCATGATAAAGGACAGACTATTATCCCAGGGATAAAAATCCAAAGGGGGGTATTCCAGGGTGACTCCCTGTCACTGTTGCTATTTTGCCTTGCCATTAATTCATTAAGCTGTTTATTTAACAGCTTAGGTCATGGCTGCAATTTGGCTACTAGAAAACAATAAAGTATAATGACTTCTCATCTGCTCTTTGTCGATGATTTAAAATTGTATAGCTCATCATATGAGGAACTGAAAGTACAGCTGCAGGTTGTCAAACCTTTTTCAGATGATATTGGAACGTCATTTGGTCTTGACAAATGTGCAAAAGCAACCTTTAAAAAAGGAAAATTGCAGCACCAGGAAAACATCAGTTTGGGGCAAGAATGTGATATAAAAGAACTTGAGCAAGATGGGGTGTATAAATACTTGGGAAATGATGAAGGATCAGCAATAAAACATGAACAAATGCGAATAAAGCTTAGTAAGGAGTACTTTAGAAGACTTAAATTAATCCTGAAAACAGCACTGACACCTAGGAACAAGATCCAAGCTATAAATCAGTTTGATCTTTTTGTCCTAACATATAGTTTTGGAGTGACTGACTGGCCCCAAAAAATGTTGGATAGATTGGATATTAAAACAAGTAGGATGCTTCATGCTCACCAAATGATTTATAAAAATCAGTGCATACCAAGATTATATATTCCCCATTTTGAAGGAGGGATGGGGCTCCTTGAAATTGATTACATGTATAGATCTGCAATCGTGGGACTACACACATATCCACTGACCTCACAAGATCCAAATGTGGTGAAAGTTTTGAAACATGAGGAGAACAAATCTAAGATGACATCTCTGCTTAATTTAGCAGAAGCATATTGACGTCAAGCAGGGATGGAAATCAAACCAGAAGTGGATAAAAATCAGGCAGCAACTGAATGTGCTAAAACAAAAGAAAGAATATAAGGTGAAGGATCAGATGAGAAGGCAAGAAATGTGGAAAAAACATAAATATAGTTGCAAGTATAGAAAACTTCTGGAAGAACCTCATGTTGATCAAGAATGAACGCAGAAATGGTTAAGGAGAGGTAAATTTACATCAAGAAATGAAAGGTTAATATTGGCAGCCCACGATAGTGGACTATGTACACGTTGGTTTACTAAGTCTATTGAACATGTGGGAGAAACAGATATATGTAGGTTTTGTGGAACCAAATTGGAAACAGTCACACACCTTATTGCTAGTTGCGACTCTCTTATGGCTCTGGTACTGCATACTGAAAGGCATAATAATGTGGTGAGATTGTTACACTGGAGATTGTGTAGACATTATGGTATCGAAGTGGCTGAAAAGCACTGGAAACATGAGCCACAGAGAATCATAGAAAATTATGAAGTTTACATCACATGGGATCACCCAATACCAACAGTCCAAAAGATAGATGCTAGAAAACCAGATATAGTGGTCCAAGAAAAGAAGACAAAAGTAGCATTGATCATTGAAATTGCCACACCTAGTGACTACAGTGTCTTGCGTACAGAGAGACACAAAGTCATAAAATACCTTGATCTGCAGGCAGAAATGAGAGCCATGTGGAAGAAAGACACCCAGACAGTTCCAATAGTAGTAGGAGCAACTGGTCTTATAAAAAAGAATTTGCAATCTTATTTACATATGTTACCAATTCATGTAACATTGTACGAATTGCAGAAGGAGTCATTACTGGGCATATTGCGGGTGCTGCAAAGAGCACTTTTGGCTAACAACAAAGAGTGAAACAATACTAATTTCATGAACTTTACTCGTATGAAATGGGATGACATAACAGCCAGAGATTGAAACAAAGTTGAGAAAAGTCTCTAATTGGAAAACCCCAGGCCCAGATGCAGTACCAACTGTACAGTTGAAAAGAAAACTGTTGTTGCAGTTTAGAACAACTGAAAATTTAAGATAATGAATTAAAATGTTTTTCCTAAGTTTGTATCAGGATGCTGATGATATAAAATATTTTTGGATGACAGAAAAGTAAGGACTGGGAATGGGAAGTTTATATAACTTTGAAATAGAAAATAACAACTTACAGCATGTGCCTAATGTGATATGGAGTATTAAGTATTGGGGTCCATTCCTGTCATGGTATTAGAAACCTAAAAGACTTGGAGAAATTAAAACTTCAGAAGCTGATAAGGAAAGATTAATTGAGGTGTAGAAGAATTTGGCTGGTGAGTAACACTAGAATTCAACGCTCTCTAATTTCTCCACATTGTGTAATGTCTGTTTGACAGCTTCATTAGTAACTTCCAACTTATGACTTTCAGATAGAGCTCCTCACATCATTTACGCTATTTTATTAATTAACTAATCTATTCTTTTAGGATGATTATATTAAAACATTCCATGAGGTTTTATGTCTCTTTTCTTCGTAGCGCTTGAACCATGCAATTCAAATTGTGTTCCTGTTTTCATATTATAATTGCCAAGAGTATCAATAATATATATGTATGCATGTATATATATATATATATATATATATATATATATATATATATATATATATATATATATATATATATATATATATATAGATATATACATATATACATATATATATATATATATATATATATGGGATCTGGACACATGCTTGACTAGCATATGTCCGAATCATAAAACATCGAACACACATACACAAAAGCGCTTAGCATCGACAAGCGCTTCCGTGTATGTGTGTCTGTTTTGTAGCTCGGACTACAGTGCGGGTAAGGGAAAATTCCCTTTCCCCCACTGTAGTGCGATCTTGGAGTGAGAGTAATAAAGTAGGGGGGAGTTGCCCCCCTGCAGAAACGTAGAATTTTTTTTTTGAACTACACATACATGGAAGCGCTTTTCGATGTTAAGCGCTTTCGTGTATGTGTGTTTGATGGTTTGTGATTCAGACATATGCTAGTCGAGCATGTGTCCTAGACTCATATATATATATATATATATATATATATATATATATATATATATATATATATATATATATATATATACATACACATATACGCACACACACACACACACACACACACACACACACACACACACACACACACACACACACACATATATATATATATATATATATATATATATATATATTTTTTTTTTTCTAATTTCTCTAATTTGTTTATGTTTTCTAACCCCTTGCTAGGAGTGGGTTACATTCCTAAGTTCAGTTGAACTTCATGATGTTAGTATTGCTTCAGTATATGATGTTTGCTAATAGTGTTCAGATGCAACCTGAAAATGTCTTATTTATGCTTCCTGAGCTACGGGGAAACATATTAGTTGTAAAACCAACCCATCTGATAGAAGTTCATATATTTTTTTTCACAGCAAAATTCATCATACAGAAATATATTTCTAGAACCTGATGGAAGTTCATGCTAATTACTCTTTGTTTATGGAATAATCTATCAAAGGCACATATATTTTTATAATTGCAACAAGACATTTGTTTTACTAAAAAATGGACTTAGTTTAAGTCAAGCAGAGTACATAAAGGCAAAAAAGAGTAATTTTTATTTTGTTTTAGCTGTCTGATATTTAATTCACTATGTGGTTAAGTTTTCTTTTTTAGCTTTTAAATGTGCTAGGCTAATTCTGTACAACTCACAGTTTTAATAAAAGGACTCTTGATCCAGGAATAATGTAGAGAAATGGATCCCTAAATCACAATGACTGTAGGCTTTTATAGTTACAGTATCCTTGAGGTATAAAACTTGAGTGCCTTCTGTTACTACTTTATCATTGAAAGAACAGCCTATAACTATGGTTGCAAAGCTCTATTCAAAACTTTGTAAAAATCCATTGAATACATTAGCCTTGAAAGATCAGGCTAACACACAGGGTGGATTCTCCTTTCATATTTGATGACTATACAGTCCAAACAATAATGAACATGGCAATGATAAGCTGGGAGTGGAGATGAGCTGGAGAAAAAAGAAACTAATTAATTCAGAAGGAAAAATATGTTTTGCAGATAAATATCATGGGTATCAAGGGGTCTGGATGACTCTGTTTATAAAAATGATGGAAGAAGCAGAACCAGAAGAATCAGAGGCCAAGCATTGGAATATGGTAATGCATGAAATATTTGGCAGTGAGACGATGACAGAAAGACTGAAGGATGCTGTAAACGATGGTGTGGCTACAAAGAGGGCAAGTTTGGCCAGTGGAGTAACTGAACTTAAGGATGTTATCTGTGGTGGGCTTCAGGATGATGGAGCAGAGATCAGCAAACAGAGAAAGAATGACAGCAGTGTTTGCAGAGCAAAGACTTGTGCAACAGCAGAAACAAGTTCCTGTGAAAGACTGCAGAAAGGAAGCGGTGCGCAGGTGCAGAGGAAACAGACTGGAGATGTTGAGAGCTGGAGGAAAAGGCCTGTACTGCAGGTGAAAACAAAGTATGAACAGCAAATAAGCAGGTACTGTGTTTTATATAATGTTGTTATGCCCTTAGGATTCAGTTTGCCTGATATTAGGACATTATTATATATAAAAACTGAATATTTCTGTGAAATAACTTTTGAGATGTTTGTATTAGCAGAAAATAATGTTAATGAATATGAAAGGAGACATAACATATCTCAATGAAATAACTATAGTTATCAACATGTAAATGTACAGTTGAAAAGAAAACTGTTGCTGCAGTTTAGAACAACTGAAAATGTAAAGGAATGAATTAGAATGTTTTTTCCTATGTTTTTATCAGGATGCTAATGATATAAAATATTTTTGGATGACAGAAAAGTATGGACTGGGAATAGAAAGTTTATATAACCTTAACATAGAAAATAACAACTTACAGCATGTGCCTAATGTGATAGTAATAAGTAGGAAAAAATGGAGTATTAAGTACTGGTGACAGGCAAAAGCATGTCTTTATTTTTCTTGTGAGGATGAATCACATTTAATCCAGGATTGTACAAAAAGAAGTTGTCAGCAGTGTGGGGAATTTGGACATTCTAGACAAAACTGTAAACCATGTTGTTGGAAATATGGAAGTGTAGTTTGATTGTCCACTGATTAATAAATGCAGACCAAGTGAGGAAAATGAGGGGGAACAGCAACCTTTTTTAACAAAAGAAAGGGTGCTTGCAAATAATGAAAATATGTGGATGGAGTAAAGGTGAGGAAGTATAACATAATAATATAGACAAAAGATGCACTAGAGCAAGTCCATGAACTAATAAATGAAGATGGAAAACAAGTCTGGGGTATTAGTAACATAGATGAAAAAGAGGGACATAATGAGCTCTGAGTTAGAAAAAAAGGCAGGACGTTCTATTGGGGTAGGGGTGAAAAGGAGAAAAAGGAGCCCAAAAGATGAACTGAAAATAAATGCAAAAAGGGAAATGTTAATATAAGTATAGCATCACTGAATGTAAATGGCATGAAAAGTGATGTTAGAAGAATGATGGTGTTTGAATGGTGTTAAAAGATGCAGAGATCATTTCTTTACTTGACATAGCATGTACAGATAAAGGGAAAGGGTGGAATTTAATATGATGTAGAAAAAAAGCGGTATGGACTCAAGGGAGTAATACGTGTTCAGGTATTGTTGTATTACTAAAAATTAGACTAAAATATTAGATATAATGGTGGTGGTTGCAGGAGAATTTTAGTGTGTGATGTAAAACTAATTAACTGCAGTGAGGTGTTCAGGGAAAAACTGCAGATGGAATGTGGAAAGTTTTGAAAGAGAAACTGAGTGCAAAAAATAAAAGAAAAATGTTTAACATCAGGATCTTGGCATACAACATCAGGAGAATATATTTCTACAAGAACAAGATATCTCATTAAGGTGAGAGACAAAAATATAGGAAATGGAAGAGAGGTCAAACCACAATTTTGAAAACAGAAATAAACAAGCTGGGCAAACAGATTAAGCATAGTGTGAAACAAGATCAAGAAAACTTTGAAGAAAATTTATATAAAGGTATTGAGCATAATGCAAAACCTTTTTATAGATAAGATGTGGAAGGAGTAAAGATACACAAATTGATAAACTGTGTGCAGATTCTAAAATTTATTCTCAGACACAACAGATTATAAATATATTTACAAAATCGTATGCAAAACAGTTTGGCTCCAGAAAAGGGGTGATAAGTTGTCCTCGTGACATCCAGGTAACCCACAATACTGGAAACAAATTATATTATATTATATTGAAAAAGAGCTGTGCAAACTGGATCCAAACAAAGCACAGGGAGGAGATGGAATTAGTAACAATGACCTGAGAACACTTAAGCAAAAACTTAAAGAACCATTATATCTATTATTCACTACGTCATATAAATATGGGGAGAGTCCTCAAGATTGGAGACATGTGCTTATTAAACCTGTTTTTAAGGAAAAGGGGAGTAGGACAAACCCAGAGTCACACAGACCCTTAAGTCTATTTTCATGTTGTGGAAAAATAATGGAGAAGGTAATATTGGATACGTTATTGTCAGAACTGGATATGTTGAGACTTGAAACCATATATCAGCATGCATATGTTGCAAACAGACCTATTACCACCTGTAACATGATGTTTTATAAATATATACCAATAGATATGAATGAAAAATTGTACTGTGATGTAATTTATATAGATTTAACTTC